>NC_045804.1:28371508-28671508 GCF_009873245.2 Balaenoptera musculus
GTTAGCTGATTCTGTGGCTTTATCAGTCTGATAAATGATTGGTAATTTATTTCACAGTTCTTGAATTTAATTCACAGTGGCAGGTAAAATTCTCCTTTGTAAAGTGGTCAGCTAGGGAATTCACTTTAGAAGGAGAGGGAACAGAAAACTCCTTAGAGAAACAAAGAAAAATGAATCTGGGGATGATATTGAAGACTTTGAAAAATGGATAAATTTTTGGTTCAAGAACATTGAAAATGTTATTCATGGACTCTGAAAAATTTGGTTTTGTACATGGAGGTTACTGACTGCCAACACATTGTCTCCGCCTACAACAAAATAGCTTTATCTGTTTAAGAGTAAACACTAGAGTGTCCTCATTTTACAGACAGACTGTCCAAGAGGAGATTAACTGCTTTATACACATGGTACTTACAGTTATTTTCTCTTTCCTAACAAATAAACAAGTGTTTGCTTTGTTATTTATTTCTTATCAGAAAGTCATCTGGAAAAATTCAGAAACAATATTGTAAGGAAATAAGAGAACTAATGTGTGGAATAACCCAATCTCTGGGATTTGTGGACTAAAAAGAGTGGACTGAAGAAAACAATAAGTATGCTTCTTAGCTTTCAATGAATTGTGGAAAGTGGTAAGTACATGTATTTCAGATTTATAATCAAGAAAATGTGCCCAGAACTTTATTGGAACCCAAGTTTATTTTTGACTTAATATGAGTAATAATACCACAATTGATTGTAAATCTTAACTTTAAAAAATTGTTCAGTGAAGATTTTTTTGTCACCCAGATGGATCAGTGTCTACTTAGGTTAAAAGGTTTAAACACTGCCAATTATCTTAATTGATAAAACAGGTAAGAGGCTACAATTTTAAAAAGGAACATCTTTCTTATTTCTCCTATATTATGGATTTAGCAGTTATTTGGACATATCTTCTAAATTGTATTATGGTTTCCTTTTCAAAAAAAAATACTAAGCTGTTTCTCAGGACAGTACACTACTAAAAAGGAAGGAGAATTTAAGCAGATAGACCAATATTGACTATTGTTAATGCCACATGGAGGAATCTGTTAGGAACAAAATGATATTGTTTCCAGCTTGAATTGGTGTTTCTGCTGGATTTTTTTGACTCTGGACAGCAAACAATGATTAAACAAGCAGTATAACCTCAAAATGAGCTATTGGGCAATGATTCTTATGCCAAATATAAACTTTACTAAAACTATAAGGGCCAGAATTGTTAGTGATAGACAGTTTGAAAACTGAGGTTGTTATAAGGCACTGTTTTTTAAAGGTTTTATTTTTATCCCAACTTCACTTTAAAAAAAATCATTTATTCTAGTGACATGAAGTCATACTTGGTGGATCAAGATTGAAGACCTATTGATATATTGACAGAAAAATAAGTGTTATCCTCCAAAGTGATGATTATTTTACTACCTTAAATTATAAATAGCCATTATAGATGATTTATCATCCTATCTACTAAAATTAAGAAACAGTGGCTCAGACCAGCTCTTCTGAAACAAACCAACTTTTGGGGAAGCTGAATTCTACTATATATATATATAGCTTATCAACTAATTTAGTTACTAAGATCAATGTTTCCTGTAAAATTTGCCAGGAGTGCAACATCTATCAAAATACCAATGACATTTCTTCACAGTGGTAGAACAAATAATTCTACAGTTTTTATGAAAATTCAAAAGACCCCAAATAGACAAAACAATCTTGAGAAAGAAGAACAAAGCTGGAGGTATTGCACTCCTTGACTTCAAACTATACTACAAAGCTACAATAATTAAAACAGTATGATACTGGCACAAAAACAGATACATAGATCAATGAATCAGAATTGAGAATCTAGAAATGAACCCACACTTATATGATCAATTAATCTTCCACAAAGGAAGCAATAATTTACAATGGAGAAAAGACAGTCTCTTCAATAAGTTGTGTTGGGAAAGCTGGACAGTCACTTGCAAAAGAATCAAAATAGACTACTTTCTCACACCACATACAAAAATAAATTCAAAATGGATTAGAGATTTAAATGTAAGACCTGAAACCAAAAAACTCCTAGAAGAAAACATAGGTGGTACACTCTTTGACATCATCAGTCTTAGCAATAAATTTTTGGATACATCTCCCCAGGCAAGGGAAACAAAAGCAGAAAATAAACAAATGGGACTACATCAAACTGAAAGGCTTTTGCCAGAGAAGGAAACTATCAACAAAATGAAAAGTCTGCCTACTGAATGGGAGAAGATATTTGCATACAATATATCTGATAAGGGGTTAATATCCAAAATACAATTAAAAAATGAGCAGAGGACTTGAATAGACATTTTTTCCAAGAAGACATACAAATGGCCAACAAGTATATGAAACAGTGCTCAACATCACTAATCATCAGGGAAATCAAATCGACACCACAAATAATCATCCTATAAATATCACCTCACATGTTTCAGAATGGCTATCTTCACAAAAAGCAAGAAATAATAAATGTTGTTTAGGATGTGGAGAAAAGGGAACTCTTGTGCACTGTTGGTTGGAACTCTTGTGCACTGTTCCATGGTGTAGCCGCCATGGAAAACAGTATGGAGATTACTCAAGAAATTGAATAAAGAAGTATCATATGATCTAGCAATTCTACTTCTGGGTATTTATCTGAAGAAAATGAAAACACTAATTGGAAAAGATATATGCACTCCTATGTTCACTGCAGTATTATCTACCATAATCGGACTATGGAAGCAACCTAAGTGCCCATCAACAGATGGGTGTGGTATGTATATAAAATGGTATATATATAAACAATAGAAAATAATTAAACCTTGCCATTTGTGAGAACATGGAAGGGCCTAGAGTGTATTATGCTAAGTGAAATAAGTCAGGTGGAGAAAATAAATGCTGTAAGATTTCACTGATAAGTGGAATTTAAAAAACAAAAGATATGAATAAACATAACAAAACAGATTCAGAGATCCAGAGGACAAACAAGTGGTTGCCAGAAGGGAGGGAGTTGGGGGAGGATAGAAATAAGTGAGGGAAATTAAGAGGTTAAAAAAATTTGACCAGGAATTTGCATTGCAAAACAACTATATATTTTCTGTATGTAATATTGAGATATTTTTCTAGTGTGAAACAATTAAAGTAATGGCATTTTGATGCAGCCACTTCGATGTGATTTTCCACATACAAACATTTTTACTACGATCAAGAGCAAGCCATTCCATTTTGGCCATTGTACAAGAGGAAAAGAAAAGAATACTGTTTAAGCAAGAGTCAAAGACTGAGGAAGACCCTAGGAATACAGTTATTATTTAATTTTCTTACTTATTTTATTAATTTGATCAATTTATTGATTTTTATTTAATTTATTATTTAATTTTCATTGTGATGCAGGCTATGTGTGGAAATTATAGGAATACCTGGTCTCTCTTGGGAATCAAGGAAATGTTTATTGAAGAACTAATGCTCATTATGAGCTCACAAGAATTAGGAGGACTTAACTGGGTCAAGGGTAGGCAAGAGCTTTCCAAATATGGAACAGAATGTGTGAGGATCTTAAGGCAGGAAGAATAATAAATTATTTAATGGATTGAAATAAAACATTGAGGCAAGAGCAGGGACAAATGGGTCTCATGAAGAGGGCAGGCCTGGATGATATAGGGGTGTGAATCTACATTGAGGATTTTGGTCTCTATCCTAGAAATGATAGGCAACCACTGACCACTTTAGCAGGATAGTTAGATGATTTGACTTGTGCTTTCAGTGGAGGAAGAAGAGAGCATATTAATGAATGTGGGAAAGCTAATTGGAACACCTTAACAATCATTCAGATCAGAGACTAAAGGAGACTGTAATGGTGTTGGCAAAGGAATCAAAGAAGTGACATATTTGGGCAGTAACCAACTACAGAAATTAGGTATCAGGGTATATGAGAAAGGCAGAAGTCTTGGACGATTGCTAGGTTTCTTTCAAGAGCTATTATATGGATAAGAAAGTAATATACTCTCCTATAGAACTAGTACTTTTAAAAAATAAATTTATTTATTTTTTAAATTTTTATTTATTTTTGGCTGTGTTGGGTCTTTGTTGCTGCATGCAGGCTTCCTCTAGTTGCGGTGAGCAGGGGCTACTCTTCATTGTGGTGTACAGGCTTCTCACTGCAGTGACTTCTCTTGTTGCAGAGCACGAGCTCTAGGCGTGCAGGCTTCAGTAGTTGTGGCTCACGGGCTCTACAGCACAGACTCAGTAGTTGTGGTGCACGGGCTTAGTTGCTCCATGGCATGGGGGATCTTCCCGGACCAGGGCTTGAACCCGTATTCCCTGCACTGGCAGGCGGATTCTTAACCACTGTGCCACCAGGGAAGCTCTGAGAACTAGTATTTTTTTAAAGGCAGAATCTGTGGTGGACTTGGGGGCTGAGGGAAGAAATTATAAACTCAGTTTATACCTGAATTTGAAATCCTTATGAAATATCCAAGTGAAATTGTCAAGCAGGCAGTTGAATGTGTGGGGCTGAAACCAAGAAGAAAGATTTAAACTGGAGCTATACTGATATCTATTATTACAAGGCATTCACCAAATACCAAGCATTCTTCTAAAACCTTACATGTATTAATTATTTAATCATTACAACAACACTATCAGGAAATTATTATTATTACCTCTACTTTGCAGAAGAGGAAACTGAGGCATGGAGAGCTGGATCAACTTGCTCACCATTACAGCAAGAGTAAGTAGATATGGAGAACGGGGTTAACAGCAGGCCTGCAATCTATTCCCTCCCTTTACTGGGGAACACAAGAAAAAAAGAAAGGTAACCTGATCAAATTTCATTGTAAATATGCTAATGATAGACTTTCTGGCAAGCACACTAGTAGTGTTTACTAACTGGAGAGTCCTTATCTATGTAATGCTTTTAGGGGCTTTACCTGGTCTTCCTCGGTAAATGGTCTTCCTGGGATGGTTTAAGATAAACAAACCTGATATCTATGGTTCTGTGAGCATGGCTCCATGGAAAATGTCCCATAAGCTATGTCACTACTAGAGTATAAAATAAGGAAGTTTTGTCATTCTTATTTGAGTAAGTAATACACACATGCACATCACTAAGATTTCTCAGAGATTTTATATGTGCATGTATATGGCTCATATGTTCTAATGTGATGAGAAAGGATGTGAGAGCTTGCCATGGCAGTCTAAATTTATCCTTGCTTGTTTTATGCCTTGTGAATACTTGTATACTTGAACCTAGCACTAGGACTAGCTTTTTTTAAAACACCAAAAGTTGAAAATTAGGTCAAGGAGGATGAGCTGGCCAAGGAATCTGAACAGTAGTTATCAAAGAAGTATAAGAAAACAACAGCAAAATGTGATGCCACAGAAACCAGAACATAAAACTGATATTTTAACCAATCCCTTAGCCTCAGCCCATTGTTGAAACTCTCTCCTGACCCTGACACAGTCTTGAAGATGATGTTGGGTTACAGATGGTTAGGGACAAAGAATAGTGTGGGTTAGGAATAAGTGTAAGGATGAATTTCAGGGAAGTGGGTAGGGATCAAGGAGGAGGATTGGTCAGAGTTGGGTTAAGGGAGGACGTAGTAGTTTGACACTGCCCAAGTCAAATTATGTATAAGCAGAAGATATGTGTACTACAGCAACTTAATTCAGAAAAGCTCTTCAATCATTTTAAGTATAATGTTTGCTCATTTTCTAGCAATTCCTGATATCCTGAGTGATTTGCCTATCACATTCACTAATTACTTTATAAACATTATGATGGTCATACTTATTTACTTTCCAATAATAATTTCAGAATACTAATGGATTTTATTTTGCTTTCTTTTTGAAAATCTAAATGGCATATTACTCTCCTTTTTGTAAGCTTCCTAATTGTGGTAATTTTGTTTGATTGAATCTATATTAGGCACTGAAGTAGAAAGGAGAAAAAAATGTGGATTCATAAAAAGATCCATTAAACCCAACTGTCAACTCTATAGTCAATCCTCAATTAAATATTTTTCTGTTGTTTCAGTAAAATAGAGTGCTATAAATAAACTTAAAAATAATGGTTTTAAAATAAATATCTATGGTCACAGAACCCAATCAAATATAGACAACATATTTTTCTGGTTTATAAATTTAACACAGACTCATAAAAATTTCTAAAATGACATGGAAATGAAGAGAATAAAAAGGAGACATTGTAATGGGTGAGGGTCAGAGATATATTTTGTGCATATTATCAGGTAATTAAGAAAAAATAGAGCCATTTTGATGTAATTATGTCAATATATTATATTAAAATATAATTTTCTTAAAAATGACTATATTAAAACTGCTAAATCAAAATATCTATCCCCATAAAGATCTACGGCAAACTCCTATAACATGTAATAGTAAGTAT
Source organism: Balaenoptera musculus (assembly GCF_009873245.2). Taxonomy (NCBI): domain Eukaryota; kingdom Metazoa; phylum Chordata; class Mammalia; order Artiodactyla; family Balaenopteridae; genus Balaenoptera; species Balaenoptera musculus. Next base: position 28,377,930 of record NC_045804.1, read on the forward strand.
TAAAGAAGGTTCTTAAGCTACACTTGTCCTTTTGGGATATTCTGAGAAATAAGGGGACTATGTTCAAATAATTTTGAGAAATACTACATACTACCACTGTCTTGCAAGTCTTCAGTGTGCACTAATGAAGGTTATGAAAAACATTTTTTGAAGTCTACTTAAATTAATTTACACCTGTGTTTCCAAAACTACTTTGAGCACAGGGCTCTGAATATGGGTATTTGTAAAATGTTACTGATATATTTTTTATTTATTATTTTGCTTTTTGGTTTTACTTATTTTTATTGAAGTATAGTTGATTTACAATGTTGTGTTAATTACTGCTGCACGGCAAAATGATTCAGTTATACATACATATACATTTTTTTGGTAAATATTCTTTTCCATTATGGCTTATCATAGTATCTTGAATATAGTTCTCTGTGTTATACAGTAGGACCTTGTTGCTTATCCATTTTATATATAAAAGCTTACATTTGCTAACCCCAACCTCCTCCCACTCCATCCCTCCCCTAACACCCTCTCCCTTGGCAACTGCCAACTGTTCTCTGTGTTCATGATTCTGTTTCTGTTTCATAGATAGGTTCGTTTGTGTTATATTTTATATTCCACATATAAGTGATATCATATGGTATTTGTCTTTCTCTTTCTGACTTACTTCACTTAGTATGATAATCTCTAGTTGCATCCATGTTGCTGTTCTCTCTTATGGCTGAGTAGTATTCCATTGTATATATGTACCACATCTTTATCTGTCCATCTGTCCATCTGTCGATGGACATTTAAGTTCTTTCCATGTCTTTGCTATTGTGAATAGTGCTGCTATGAACATAGGGGTGCTTGTATCTTTTTGAATTATAGTTTTGTCCCGGTATATGCCCAGGAGTGGGATTGCTGGATCATATTATAATTCTATTATTAGTTTTCTGAGGAACCTCCATACTATTTTCCACAGTGGCTGCACCAACTTACATTCCCACCAACAGTGTAGGAGGGCTCCCTTTTCTCACACCCTCTCCAGCATTTATTATTTGTAGACTTTTTAAAATGTTACTGATATTTGTTCATATTTATTTATCATTTATTTCATCCAAAGCATTATGCTGGCTGAGTTCCAACTCAGGTCTGACTGGATTAACAGCTTGATTTCTTAATCCTTATGCTGTACCAATCTCTAATATTCTATGGAAATTTTTATTAATTCTACCAAAACTCTGGGATCTTAGCAGTTAATTTTCTAAAAAGAATCATGAATCTCTCCTTCATATCTTTTTTTAATCCATCTTTTTGAGATGGAATTGTTACAGTTTTGTTTTGGTTTATTTCCCAAAGCACACAGCTACTTCTATAATTGGCACTATAGTCAATCTATACTCCATATCCTCGCCAGAACATATGATTTCAAATTACCCACTGCCAATGCCATTGTGTTTTAGTGTTAGGTACATTTTCTCTTTGCAGTGAGGGTTGTTATTAAAAGCAACTATACAAAACTTACTATTGTATTTGTAGTGGAATTGCTGACATTCCTCATTTCAAGCAATGATTTATATCCATTGATGTACACAGTACCTGAGGAGCCTTTGAAGAAAAAGGAAAGAGGTCTTTGATCAGGATTGGTGTCTGCCCATAAGCAATCATATTTAGTGGAATTATGATTAGGGTGCAGAAGACAATGGAAACCATACTGAAGGGGAATTACAGGTCCCCTGAATAACTGTAGGAAGGAAGGAGTCAGTCAAAACTTCAGTGTTTCAGGGGCTTCGCCTGCTGATGGATTCTGCCATGATCCAGCTACTTGATAGAAAGACATTGAATAAAACACCAATGACAATTGCAATTAGGCTAGTGAATGCACCTCATCTTTGTGTAACCCATGATAGAACCCTGCCATACCTCCCACTAACTCGGAGCAACTACTAGAACAGCTTTCTAAATGAAAATATGGAGGTTTATAAATGCTTAAGGAAAAAAATACAATCTTTGCAGAGAGAGATATTCCAATAGGATCAGAAGACCTGGAGCTACCAAGATAAATTAACATAAATTTGATTGCATTGTATGCCTGAGTTGGTGAACAATGAGACATCCCAGTCACATAAAAATGTATTTGCACTTTGTTCAATTTAGCACACAGTGTTCTCTTAAAGCAAATTCAAGGGGGAAACTTTCTCTAGGTTTAGTTACAATAAAGTTTTCATTTTTCTAGGATAAATACCTAAAAATCATGTGGTAAGTGTATGTTTAACTTCATAGTAAACTGACAAAACTGGTAGTGATATTGTGATTTATAATAAAAAAGTATATATTTGGTCTTTGACTCTTTTATGGCACAGAGCTCCTAAAGCCCTTGGAATTTCCTAACTGATAAGGGCAAAAAAGATATTTTTTGTTATGATAATGACGTAAACTTTGGAAAGCCTCTAAGGAGGTGGGGGGCCTGGTTGCCAGGACAGCCAATCTTGTGATTGGAGGGTTGGAACTTCCAGTTTCACACCCTGATTTCCAGGGAGGGGGAGGAGCCAGAGATTGAGTTTAACCACTACTGGCCAATTATTGGTCAATCATGCCTTTGTAATGAAGCCTCCAAAAACCACAAAGGAGGGAGTTCAGAGAATTTCCAGGTTGGTGAAATTATGGAGGTGTTGGGAGAGTTGTGTTCCTGGACAGAGCATGGAAACTCTGCAGTATTTCCCCATTCCTTGCCCAATGTATCTCTTCCATCTGGCTATTTCTGAGTTATATTCTCTTTTTTTAAATGTAAATTTATTTATTGTGTTTTTTCTTCTAGTTTTATTGAGATATAACTGACAAACAGCACTGTATAAGTTTAAGGTGTACAGCATAATGCTTTGATGTATATATCATTTAAAGATTACTATATAATTTTAGTGAACATCCATAAGCTCACACAGATTAAAAATAAAAGGAAAAATTCCTTGTGATGAGAACTATTAGATTTACTCTCTTAACAAATTCCATGTATAACACACCAGTGTTAATTATATTTATCATGTTACACATTACATCCCTAGTGTTTATTTATCTTATAACTAGAAGTTTGTTTCAAAAGTTTGTACTAAATATACCACCTTCATCAAATTCCCCCACCCCAACTCCCCACTTCTGGTTACCACAAACCTGATCTCTTTTTTTATGAGTTTGTTTTAGTTTGTTTTTGAAGTATAATTGACTGACAACACCATGTTAGTTCCTGTTGCATAACACAGTGATTCTATAGCTCTATACTTTGCAATATGATCACTATGATAAGTCTAGTTATGATCTGTCACTATACAAAGATATTACATTAGAATTGACAATGCTTTCTACTCTATACATTTCATCCCCATGACTCATTCATTTTGTAACTGTAAGTTTGTACCTCTTAATTTTCCTTACATATTTCTCTCCTTCCCTAACCCTGTCCCATCTGACAACCACTTGTTTGTCCTCTGGATATATGACTCTTTCTGTTTTGTTATGTTTATTCATTCCTTTGGTTTTATAGATTCCACAAATAAGTGAAATCATATAGTATTTGTCTTTCTCTGATTTATTTCACTCAGCATAATACAGTATATGTCCATCCATGTTTTGACAAGTGGCAAGATTTCATTCTTTTTATGGCTAAGTAATATTTTATTATATACATATCTATATCATTTTATATATATATATATATATATATATATATATATATATATATATATAATCATGTCTTCTTTATCCATTCATCACTTAGGTTGCTTCCATATCCTGGCTATTGTAAATAATGCTGCAATGAGTAGAGGAGTGCATATATCTTTTCCAATTAGTTTTTCTCACTTTCTTCAAATAAATACCCAGAAGTAGAATTGCTGGATCATATTTTTAATTTATTTTTATTTTTTTTGAGTAATCTCCATACTGTTTTCCAATAGTAGCTGCATGATTTTACATTCCCATCAACAGTACACAAGAGTTCCCTTTTCTCCACATCCTCAACAACATTTATTATTTCTTGCTTTTTGTGAAGACAGCCATTCTGAAATGTATGAGGTGATATCTCATTGTGGTTTTGATTTGATTTCCCTGACGATTAGTGATGTTGAGCCTCGTTTCATATACTTGTTGGCCACGTGTATGTCTTCTTGGGAAAAAAATGTCTATTCAGGTCCTCTTCTCATTTTTTAATTGAGTTTATTGTGTTTTTGATGTTGAGTTGTATGAGTTCTTCGTATATTTTGGATATAAACTCCTTATCAGATATATTGTTTACAAATATCTTCTCCCATTCAGTAGACAGACTTTTTGTTTTGTTGATAGTTTCCTTCTCTGGCAAAAGCCTTTTAGTTTGATGTAGTCCCATTTGTTTATTTTTCACTTTTTTTCCCTTGCCTGGGGAGACATATCCAAAAATTTATTGCTAAGACTGATGATGTCAAAGAGTGTACCACCTATGTTTTCTTCTAGGAGTTTTTTGGTTTCAGGTCTTACATTTAAATCTCTAATCCATTTTGAATTTATTTTTGTATGTAGTGTGGGAAAGTAGTCTATTTTGATTCTTTTACAAGTGACTGTCCAGCTTTCTCAACACCATTTATTGAAGAGACTGTCTTTTCCCCCATTGTATATTCTTGCTTCCTTTGTGTTAAATTATATAACCGTATAAGTGTGGGATCATTTCTGGGCTCTCAGTTCTGTTCCATTGATCTATGTGTCTGTTTTTGTGCTGGTACTGCATTGTTTGATTATTGTAACTTTGTAGTATAGTTTGATATCAGGAAGAGTGACACCTCCAGCTTTGTTCTTTCTCAAGATTATTTTGGTTAATTGGGTTTGTGTGTGTGTGTGTGTTTCCATACAAATATTAAGATTCTTTGTTCTAGTTCTATGAAAAATGCCATTGGTATTTTGATAGAGATTGCATTGAATCTGTAGATTGCCTTGGGTAGTATGGTCCTTTTAACAATGTTAATTCTTCTAATTCCTGATTATGGTATATTTTTCCATTTGTTTGTGTCATCTTCAATTTCTTTCAACAGTGTCTTATAGATTCCTGAGTACAGGTCTTTTATCTCCTTAGTTAAATTTATTCCTAGTTATGTAATTCTTTGCATCTTACAAGGGATGCAATTGTAAATGGGATTGTTTTATTAATTTCAGTTTAGTTGTTAATGTATAGAAATGCAACTTTCTTTATGTATATTTTGTATCCTACAACTTTACTGAATGTATTGATAATTTCTAGTAGTTTTTTGGTGACATCTTTAGGGCATATTGATGTAATTGGGGTGTTAGTATCCCTTACTATTACTGTGCTATGGTCCATGTTATTCTTTATGTTTTTCCATATTTGCTTTCTGTATTTAGGGGTTCCTATGTTGGGTACATATATATTACAATGGTTATATATTCTTGTTAGATTGATTCCTTTAACATTATGTACTCTCCATTTTTGTCTCTTGTTACAGTTTTTGTTTTAAAGTCTATTTTGTCTGATATAAATATTGTTACCCAGCTTTATTTTCCTTTCCATTCTCATGGAATAACTCTTTCCATTGCATCACTTTCAGTCTCTGTGTGTCTTTAGATCTGATGTGAGTCTCTTGTAGGTAGCATATATTTTAACCCTTGACTATGTAGGGGTTAAGGACACTGACACCCTGTATAGTCAAAAATCAATATACAACTTTATTATTGGCCCCTCACACCCACAGTTTCACATATGTGGATTTTAAGAATTGCAAATCATACAGTATTGTAGTGCTCATTGAAAAAAATCTGCATATACATTGATCCATGCAGCCATGTTATTCAAGGGTCAACTGTATACGGGCCCTGTTTTTTATCCATTCAACCACTCATGTCTTTTGATTGGATCATTTAGTCCATTTACATTTAAAGTTATTACCTATTGGTATGTACTTATTGCCATTTTGTTAATATTTTCTGGTTGCTTTTTAGTTCTTTTTGTTCCTTCTTCCTTTGCTCTCTTCCCTTGTGATTGGATGGTTATCTTTAGTATTATGTTTGGATTCCTTTCTCTTTGTTGTGTGTGCATTTATTATAGGTTTTTGGTATATATATATATATATATATATATATATATATATATATATAATTATAATTATTTAGGTTGATGATTGCTTAAGTAGAATACATTCTAACAATACATTCTAACAATCCTGCATTCCCTACAATCCTACAATGTTTAATCAATTTTTTTTTTTGAGGTAGTATCTTACCTCTTGTTTTGTGTGTCTCTTAACTACTTAATGTGGATATAGATGATTTTTCTACTTTTGTCTTTTAACCTCCTACTAGTTTTATAAGTGGTTGTTCAATTGCCTTTACTATATTTTTTACCTTTTCCTATGAGATTTTTCCTCTTGTAATTTTTAAATATTTCTAGTTATTTTCTTTTCTTTTCTGCTTAGAGAAGTACCTTTAACATTTCATGTAAAGCCAGTAGAGTGATTTCTTTTAGCTCTTGTTTATCTATAAATCTTTCTCTCTTTCTAATCTGAATGATAACTTTATCAGGTACAGGATTCTTGGTTATAGGTTTTGTCCTTTCATCATTTTGAGTAAATTGTGGTCTGCAATGTTCCCTCTGAAAAGTCAGCTGACAGTCTTATGGGAGTTCTCTTGTATATAACTAGTTTGTTTGTTTGTTTATTTTGGTGTGTGTGTGTTTTAAAATTCTCTGTTTATCTTTAATTCTGCCATATTAATTACAACATGTCTTGGTGTGGACCTCTTTTGGTTGATCTTGTTTGGGACTCTGTGCTTCCTGGACCTGAATGTTGGTTTCCTTTCCCAGGTTAGGGAAGTTTTCAGCTATTATTTCTTCAAAGAAGTTCTCTGTCCTTTTCTCTCTCTTCTTCTTCTTCTGGGGCCACTATAATGCAAATGGTAGTGCACTTGATGTTGTCCCGGATGTCTCTTAAACTATCTTCATTTTTATTTTATTTTTGGCTGTGTCGGGTCTTAGTTGTGGCATGAGGGATCTTTTTGTTGTGGCACGCAGGCTCTTTGTTGTGGGATGCAGGCTTCTCTCTAGTTGTGGCATGCAGATTTTCTCTCTCTAGTTGTGGTGTACGGGATCCAGGGTGCATAGGCTCTGTAGTTTCTGGTACACAGCTCTAGTTGAAGTGCACAAGCTCAGTAGTTTTGGCATATGGGCTTAGTTGCCCTGTGACATGTAGGATATTAGTTCCCTGACCAGGGATCAAACCAGTGTCCCCTGCATTGTAAGGCAGATTCTTTACCACTGGATCACCAGGGAAGTCCCTGTCTTCATTTTTTTAATTCCTTTTTTTTTTCCTGTTCAGCTTGCGTGATTTCCACTACTCTGTCTTCCAGTTTGCTGATACATTCCTCTGAATCGTCTAATCCCTGTTGATTGCTTCTAGTGTATTTTTAATTTTTGTTATTGCATCCTCAGCTCTCTCTGCTACTTTTTATGTTTTCTAACTCTTTGTTAAACTTTTCACTGTGTTTGTCCATTCTTATCCCAAGTTTGTTGAGCATCTTTATGATCATTACCTTGAGCTCTTTATCAAGTAGATTGTTTGTCTCTACTTTGCTTAGGTTTTTGTGTTTTTTTTTTTTGTTTTCCCCCCTGAGGCTTTGCCCTGTTTCTCTGTTTAGAATGTATTCCTCTGTCTCCTAATTTTGCCCAATTCTTTGTTTGTTTCTATGTATTAGGTAGGTCAGTTATGTTTCCTGATCTTATAGAAATAGCCTTATGTAGGAGACGTCCAATGGGGCCCAGCCACATGTTCCCTTCTGGTCTCCAGAGGTATATATTCTAGGGGTGCCCCCTATGTGCACCGTGTCATCCCTTTTGTTGTAGTGGGTCTAACTATTGTGGGTACACTAGTAGTCCAGGCTTGCTGCGTGGCCCATGTGTCCTCAGTTCTTGTGCTGGCCTACTGGTGAGCAGATGAGCCTCTGGTTTTAATAGGCTAGAGGTAGAACTCCAAAATGGCATTTATCTGCACCAGTGTCCTCTCAGTAGCATGACCTCCCAAAGTGGCTACTGTCAGTATCTCTGTTTCTAGGGGGAGTCCAGTTGCCTCCTGCCTCTCTGGGAGGTTCTTCAAGATCAACAAGTGATTCTGACCCAGGCTCCTTTCAGTTTACTTCTTTTTCCCTTGGTCTTGAAACATGTGAGTTTTGTGTGTGTGTGCTCTTGAAGATCAGAATTTTGTTTTTCACAACCCTGTAGCTCTCCCATACACAAGCTTTGTTAGCCTTCAAAGTCAGATGCCGTGGCGGGGGGGAGGGTCTCATCCCAATGTGGGACACCTGGGCTGGGGAGCTCAATGTAAGGCTCATGCTCCTAACTCTCTGTGGAGAACCTCTGCAATTGTGGTTATTCTCCCATTTTGGGTTGCCTTTTTTTGGGTGTGGGTCTTGACTATACCTTGCCTCGACCTCTCATGTTATTTCTTGTTTATATCTTTAATTGTGGAAAATATTTTCTTCTTATCATCATGTTGTTTACAAAGATAGTTGCTCTATAAATAGATTTAATTTTGCTGTGCCCCTGGGAGAAGGCAAACTCAGGGTCTTCCTACTCTGTCCTCTTGGCCACACATCTGCTCTTGATACTTTTTTTCTCAAAGCAGAAGTTTTAATTTTGATAAAGTCAAGTTTATCAATTATTTCTTTTATTGATTGTACTCTTGATGTTGTATCTAAAAAGTTTTTTACACACTTAAGGCCATCTAGATTTTCTCCTGTATTATCTTCTAAGTGTTTTACAATTTTGCAATTTACATTTAGGACCATGATTCATTTTGAGTTAATTTTTATGAGTGTGTAAGGTCTGTGTCTAGTTTCATTTTTTTTTTTCACGTGGATGTTCAGTTCTTCCAGCACCATCTGTTGAAGAGACTATCTTTTCTCCATTGTATTGTCTTTGCTCCTTTGTCAAAGATTATTTCACTATATTTAAATGGGTATATTTCTGGGCTCTCTACTCTGTTTTATCAACTGATTTGTCTGTTCCTTTACCAATATTACACTGTCTTTATTACTTTAGCTTTATAGTAAGTCTTGATATCGAGTAGCATCAGTTCTCCAACTTTGTTCTTCTCCATCAGTATTGTGTTGGCCCACGTATTTCAATTTAGTTTGTTTGTTTTCTTTCTGTTCAGTTTTGAGAGTTTTAAAATATTTTTGATACAAGTCTTTTCCCAGATATGTGATTTGCAAATATTTTCCTCTGGTACAATTTATCATATACATTTTTTTTTCTTTTCTAGTCATGCTTTTGGTGTCATATTTAAGAACTTTTTGTCTAGCTTAAGGTCCTAAAGATTATTTTTTCTAAATGTGCCTAAAAGTGCAAAACTAGCCTTATGAGGATGAAATCATTTAGGTGATTTCTCTGACTGTATATTTTATAGATAAAAGTAGTTGAAAGATGGCACCTCTGAATATAATTAGGTTAATATATCCTGGTTTACTTTTTTTCCGAATGCGTCTAAGTCACTAAAGAAAAAAAATTAAATAAGGATATTCAATTCTATTCATGCAATGAGACTGGAAATTAATTTATTGTTTACATGGACAAAATATTATATACATATAGTGTAGAGTTGTACTCATGAATTTATAAATATTTGGGTACCCATTATGTGACAGGCATTGTGGAGGACATTAGTGATTAAACTAAAAGAAAAATCCTTCCCTCCATGGAAAACCTTTTAGTGAAAAATAATATATAATATATGATCTACATCATTTATCATATAGAACATAATGTGATATATGATTCAAATCATATACCTTATATATATATATATATTTAATCACTGATTCAAAGGAAAGTGAAATAACAATTTATTGTTCCACTTGATGAGCCTATACCCTTAAGTCCTCTTGAGATGGGAGCTGTGAATCAGTTATTTCTTCTATAAATCTTAGTTTCCACATGATTCTGCTGATGCAAGCATCTCCTGAAATAACATAAGTCCAAGATTAAAAGCCATATTTTCCCTGTGTAATGGTTCTTTAATGCTAGGTAAGGACTTTGGTTGGTCAACTTTCTTAGGATTTTTCACTGATATATTTTCATTATACAGTTGACCCTTGAAAAATGTGAGGGTTAGGGGTGCTGATTCCCCATGCAGTAAAATATTAGAGTATAACTTTTTCTGTATCTGTATATGTGGTTCCATATCCACCAACCATGGATCATGTAGTACTGTAATACATATATAGTGGAAAAAAATCCAAGTATAAGTGGATTTGTGCAGTTCAAACAAATGTTGTTCAAGGGTCACTGTATTCAATTTTTTACATACTAACTTAGAGTCCAATTCTAATGTATTATGTAACTCTATGACTTCAAATTGTATATAGAATAAAATATTACTATTTTAATAAGGATGATAGGCACACATTACTAAACTATATTTATTATTTTAATATAAACACTACTTTATCACTTTTCATATTATCAAAGTAATTAAACAACCCAATTTTCATTCCAGAAAGGATTTGTGCCTGTGGACACAAATACTTATCACAGAATAGAATACAAATTGGAAAGCATTCAAGGCAGTAGAAAATAGTGATGGAATTGGAAAATAATTGTGGGGAAAATAAAGACAAACAGGTATTTAATAGAATATCTTTTACATTTGTGAAATGCTTTAGAATCGTTTAGAGCTTTCTAGTACCCAAATCAAGTAGGAAAACTATTAGTTATACAACACAATGCCTAAGAAAAGTGTAATATTTTTCAGTGGGGTGCAAAGCAAATCTGAGACACATTTTTCTCTCATGTATTTGCATAAAAGGGTACTAAGAACATTGGTATAAATATGCTCACCTAGGTAAATGTAAGACTTCAGATATGGTAACAAAGGTTTTCCATGTGGAAATCTTATACAAATTATTATTTGTAATTGGAGTAACACACTGATAGCCAAGTTTTTGCTTTCTAGAAGTAGTTTTGCTAGTAAATACATGCTAGAAAACTTTTTTTTTTCTTTTTAAGATGTTAACTATTGCTGTAACACAAAAAAAATTACAATATCATTTGTTTTAAACTATCTTAGATTGTGCAGGTGTAAATTTGAGCTTAGTATATTTCTGAGTGGGCCTACAATCCAAAGTATGTCCATTTACTGAGGTTTTTCTGTGTAAGTACAAGAGCACAGAGCTATACAGAGAGAGATGTGGAAAGAAAATATTCCCAGCAACAACTATGTTAGAGAGGACTACATAGCTTGAGAAGCCAAGACTTATGAATAGACACTTGGTATATTTTTTCACTTTCCACTGTTGCTGTTCCCACCAATTTAATCCATCTTTGTACTATACAGCTATTAAGTCATTTGTTATGAATGATAAATCTATTGTCTTCTAAAGGAGAAGAACTCTGCTTATAGATCGATTCTATGAACATTATCCTTACAAGGATTAGAGTCAATCCTCATTCTTCCTAGATTCCATATATGTGAATTGGCCTACTTGCTAAAATTTATTTGTTACCCTTAAAGCAATACTTGTATCATTTTCATAGTCATTTGAGGATATAGGCAGGCAGAGTGTTGAAAATTTGAATCATCCAACAGGCATGTTTCCCCCTGAGGTCAAATAAGGTAATGCTCTGCCTCCTTGTTTCAACTCTCATATTATAAACAAGTTTCCTTTCTGTGGTCTATTTAGTGCAATATTTTTCTCTTTTTTTTTTCTTTTTAGTATTTTTTCTGTTTAAAATGGCTTTCAAGCATAGTGCTGAAGTGCTTTGTAATGCTTCTAAGCACAAGAAGGCTATGATGTGTCTGATGGAGAAAATACATGTGTTGATCAGCTTCATTCAGGCACGAGTTATACTACTATTGGTCATGAGTTCAATGTATGAATCAACAATATATATTAAATAACATGTCTTTAAACAGAAGCACACACTGAAGAAAAATGTATATATTGGTAATTTAATAAAAATATTGTGACCAGAGGCCACAGAGAAACCAAAATCAGTATTTCCCCTAGGAGTAATGGTTCAGTATTTTCTAATTCAGTATTTGCAGCAACTTTATAATACATAACAATCACGAATAACAAGGATGAGCTGTATATTATATCCAAATGTATAATTTTCTAAGATAAAAAGTGTTCTACAATTAATCATCTTTAGTAGTGATTCTATTGATACAATTGTTTGATTTAGTTGATTGATTCTGGTCGTGAAAAGCTTAATTTAAATTTTTATCCAGGTATTTAAGCAACACATCCAACTAGGAGCATGAATATTCATATACCTATAAGAATGATATAGTAACTGAGTAGGACCCTATGAGACCCTCCCAGAACAGATGCCCTCATGTCCTCTTCATGCCTCTTGTTTGTAGAAAAACTAGATTTCTAGGACTTCCCTGAGTTCCAAGGAATAAATTTAATCAGAAATGAGAAAACCCAGAAACAGGAAACAGTCAAGCAAGACAAAATAATAATAGTTTAACCATTAAACACATTTATAGACATTTTGTTCCTTCTCAAGAGCTATAGGTAATATTCTGAGCCATATCTTTGGGACTGTTTTGCAGATACTGAAACCTCCACCAGGTGGAAGAAGTTAATTCTATATTGACCACAAGCACATAGACCCCAAACAAGTTGGAACCAGAAGGTGGATGATGTTGATTTCTGGTTACCTCAGTACCAATCAATCAGAAGAATGCTCACGAATTGATCACAAAACTCACAACCCTCTCCCTCACACTGTCTTTAAAAAACCTTTCCCTGAAATCCATTGGGAAGTTAAGATTTTTTAAGCATTAGCTGCCTGCATTCCTTGTTTAGCACCTGCAGTAAATGCTGCAATTTCCTTCACCACAACCCAGTGCCAGTAGATTGGCTCTACTGTGCACAGGTGACTGGACCCAAGTGTGGTTCTGTAACAATATTCCCAAACTAAAAAGTTATAGTTAAACAATTGAATAATTTCTGACAAAAGAAAGGCAGATACTAACTTGCTATTATTATTACTTCTTCCTTTTTCATAAAATCACAAGATATTTTTTATTGAAAATTTGTATAATGGTCACTTAAAAGTTCTTACCCTTTTTTTCCTTTAACCTCCATTCAATCCCACACAATTTGACATTTATTATATGTCATTCTTTGTACTAGGTTCTATGATACAAAAAAAAAAGTTAGGATTAGTACCCTCTTAGGACTCCTAATAATGTGAGTGTGTGGGGCCAGTAATAAGTACATTTAGAAAAATAATTAAAACAAAGAAAGTAGTTATATACCATGCTTGGGAGGATCAAAGAAGAATTCATAGAGAGCAGATTCTTGAGCTAATCTTAAGGGATTCTGTCAGTCAGGTTTAAAGAGTATAACTGAATATGTGCAAAGATAAATGAGTATGAGATATTAAAGTCACTTTGCATAACTCAACATGGTTGGAATAGGGGGACCTGCAAAGTCTACCCCAAAGAAAAGAAGAATGATTGTGTTTGCTTCAGCATGCTTCTGTGATAATCTATTGACAACTGCTTGGCAGGTGACATTGTTATAGACAAATTTATTTGTGGAAACACCTTATATTGTAACCTGAATTTTTCAGCAGAATAATGAGGGGCCCTTGGTTCTTATGAAGGAATGAAGGATGGTATGTAAATATTATGCTGTCAGCAATGAGCAACCACCAAGCAATTTCCAACTGGTAATATCAGAGAAGAAAATTAGAGGATATGAATGGGAAGATTAGAGATGGCAAAGAGAAGAGAGGGGGGAAAATCCACTGTGCCAAACAGTAGCAAAACTGTCATAAAATGATAAAAGAAAGAAATTTAACATTTAGTTAAAGTTATTTTGTTAATACAAACTTTAGTGATTAGCTGATCTGTGGTTATAATTAGTATCCTTTTATAAAAATTGAAGAAATAAGGATATTTAAGTAAACTAAACATAAGATCAGTGAACTTCCCCTTGTGGGGAGATGAGCCTCATGAGAATGAATATTCAGGTAGGGCTTGGGCTTTCAGATACTGAGGCATAGAAAAGATATTATTCTTTCAAATGAACACTGTCATTTGGATCCCAATATGTATTCTACTCCTCTCTCATTAGGAGAGGTCTTAAGAAGAATGTGGTCTTAAGACTTGACCCTATACCCAGGCAAGTGCTCTGATTATTCTAAGCCAATTAGTTCAATTTCTTTATTTCCTTTACTTTTGTTCGTGTTTGTTTTAGGAACCCAGGTTTAAATTAATCAGCATAAATTCAATTCCTGATGAAAGTTATTGGACCAAGGGATACTGAGACTATGAGAGAAATTAAGGGCAGAGCCATAAGATTTGCAAAGAGGACTTCCCTGGTGGTTAAAACTCTGTGCTACCAATGCAGGGGGTGCAGGTTCAATCCCTGGTTGGGGAACTAAGATCCCACATGCTGTACGGTGTGGCCAAAAAAAAAAAAAAAAAAAAAGATTTCCAGAGAAATCTGGAAGAGTTTTGCTCAAATCATGCCTGAAGTCCATTCCACTCTGTTCTTGTATGCATATAAGATAATTAAATCTCATTATTTAAGCTAATCCACTTAGGTTTCTACTACCTATAGCTGAAAGTACCCTAACTAATAGAAATAACTCTAAGTCTGCCCTGGCAGCATAATGGGTGTGATCTGAGGAGTAAATATCCTCTTTTATTAGCTCCTTTTCTTAAACAAAAAGACGTCATGTAGGGGGTAATCAGAATTCTTTTCTGCCTGGCTTCTTACAGGTAAAATGATAGGAGTAGTGAGGATTCCACATTAAAGATTCAATCAACCCTAAATTGGACCATCTAAAGCAGAACTCTGAGCAATATATTCTTAAATAGAAAAAGTGTGAGATGTTAACCAACTTCCTAAAATACACCACAAATAGCTTTGTGAGAATACTACAAGTATTTTGTTGGTGTGCTATTCAGGAAAGGAATAAAATAATAATGGAGAAACCATATAGGTTACTATAACAAAATTAAGGGGAAAGGCATTTCTCTATCACTTTAAATAACTGCAAAAAATTGAGGCATTTTAAGTTAGTGTTAATGAGTAAGGATGCCAGCACATAGTTCATCTTTTCCTCAGTTCATAGCATGCATGATTATCCATTGAAAATTATCTTTGATAAATGAGTCTGAAATGATATGAATAACCCACAATAAATGGTCACCTTTAATTATGTTCAGATGGATTCTTTGCCTGATAGATTTCTGTCTCATTAATAAATATTGCAGAGATAACACATTCATCATACCAAAGAAGGGAAAATATCTTACAATTTCATCAACCAATTTCTAGGTGACAGTGTGGACATAGGGAAAGAGATACCAGTAAGAGATAGGTTAGTGATGTGCATTGACAGAAGGGAATATAACCAGAGATTTACTTCCCCTTCATTTTTAAAAATAAATTTATTTATATTATTTATTTTATTTTTGGTTGTGTTGCATCTTCATTGTTGCACGCGGGCTTTCTCTAGTTGTGGCAAGCAGCAAGCAGGGGTTACTCCTCGTTGCGGTGCGTGGGCTTCTCATTGTGGTGGCTATTCTTGTTGCAGAGCACGGGCTCTAGGTGCATGGGCTTCAGTAGTTGTGACTCGCGGGCTCTAGAATGCAGGCTCAATAGCTGTGGTGCATGGGCTTAGTTGTTCCACGGCATGTGGAATATTCCTGGACCAGGGCTCGAACCTGCGTCCCCTGCATTAGGAAGCATATTCCCAACCACTGCACCATCAGGGAAGCCCCATTTGTTTTTTGTTTTTTTACTTTAGATAAACTCTATTCCGGGCCAAAAGAGTAACTCATTGTGAATCAAAAGAGGTCAGTGGGAAGGGCTGGACCAATTACATGAGTACTCTGGGGAGAGAAGTTGTTGATACCACCAACCTGTCCTTCCTAATATTTAGAGTTCATGGGAAACTATTAGATAGAATGTTTCTAACCAAGACTTGTGGCAGTGAAGGGCAGTAGAAATATTATCACAGAAGGTAGAGAGAGTATGACACTAAATCAGAAAGAGAGAAGAGTGCTTCCAGTTGGTGAGAATACAGATGTTGAAACAACTCAATACAGCCCTTTAGGCTGACTTTTAACCTGGGAAGGAACTAGAGAGTTGCTTGTAAAAGCCATGAAAACTGTAGCTCAAGTGTATTGCAGTATATAGGCCTACTGATTAATTGTAACAAAAACAATTGTTTTTAAGAAACTTCAGCTGGAAACAGTTCTTTGCTTCGAGAACATATGCATTATCTTAAGGGATAGCTTTTCTTGGGCATATATCATCTCACTTAGCTGCACTGCATGCTTCTAGTTAGATATTAGCTGCCAACAAATTCCTGAGCTATCTCATATTCTGGGCAAGAATTTGGCTCTCAATATTGCTGTTTCATTGTTTGCAGAGAATCAGTGACGTCACCAGACTATGTGGAGCTCAGTATTCTCCACATGGCAACTTTACCAATCATTTGTTACTCCATGATCATTGCCTTGTACTGCCTCTTACAGTAGTGGTTCTCCAAATGTGATACTAAGGCCACCATCATCAGCAGCAGCAACTAAGGATTTTTTTAGAAATGTAAATTATTTAGTCCCATTTGGCCAAAAACAGACACTCTGGGTGTGAAGTCCAATAATCTGTGTTTTAACAAGCCTTCTAATAGACACTAAAGTTTGAAAACCTCTGTCTTAGAAAGTTGTTTGTTACTTATCCTTAACTTTTTGTCTATATTTATATTTTCCTCCAACTCTTGTTGCAAGCTTTATTAGGTATTCATCTGGAATCTATTCTCTGGAAGTCCAGTAAAAGCAAGCAAATTCAAATTAAATATTTCTCATGTGTGAATGAAAGGGAATAAGGCATATTTTGTTTTAAGTGTTACACAGCGTACACCAGAAACTTTTTATTAAAAATCTAGACACATGTCAATTTAAATTATTTTTACCCAAAGAACTGACAAATTTGGTGGGAGCCATCTACTTATAATTTGTAATTATGAGCCAACTACATAACCACTGACCCATAAATGCAAGAAATGAATAGTCAATAATAATCCTAGTGGTATTATAAACCTTTCTGCTTTGTTCTCACCCATGTTCAGTCAAGTTCTCATCTTGTCCTGTTTATTAGCTCTAGCCCACTCTCTTTACTAATCACTCTTGACTAGTCTTGGCATTTGAAACTGGTCTCTCTGACACTTGATCTCCTTCACATATTAGATTCTAGTTGTGTCTGTTTTCCTCATTTTGAGGGACTTCTGGTGGGAAAACCTGAATATCAGTTGGGAAGTGAGTGGCTGTAAGAAACATAATACCCCACACAATGGTATCAACAATAAATACATCTATTTTTTTTTCAACAACTTTATTAGAGTATAATTACTCTACAATGGTGCCTTAGCTTCTGCTGGATAAAAAAGTCAATCAGCCATAAGTATACACATATCCCCATATCCCCTCTCTCTTGCGTCTCCCTCCCACACTCCCTATACCACCCCTCTAGGTGGTGTCAAAGCACTGAGCTGATCTCCCTGTGCTATGTAACTCTTTCCCACCAGCCATCCATTCTACATTTGGTAGTGTATATTTGCAAAAGCCACTCTCTCACATCGTCCCAACCCACCCCTCCCCTTCCCCATGTCCACAAGTCCACTCGCCACGTCTGCGTCTTTATTCCTGTCCTGCCCCTAGGTTCTTCAGAACATTTTTTTTTTAGATTCCATATATATGTGTTAGCATATGATATTTGTTTTTCCCTTTCTGACTTACTTCACTCTGTATGACAGATGCTAGGTCCATCCACCCCACTACAAATAACTCAATTTCATTTCTTTTTATGGTTAAGTAATATTCCATTGTATGTATGTGCCACATCTTCTTTATCCATTCATCAGTCGATGGACACTTAGGTTGATTCCATGTCCTGGCTATTGTAAATAATGCTGCAATGAACATTGTGGAACATGACTCTTTTTGAATTATGGCTTTCTCAAGGAATATACCCAGTAGTGGGATTGCCGGGTCATATGGTAGTTCTATTTTTAGTTTTTAAAGATAACTCCATACTGTTCTCCATAGTGGCTGTATCAATTTACATTCCCACCAACAGTGTGAGAGTGTTCCCTTTTCTCCACACCCTCTCCAGCATTTATTGTTTGTAGATTTTTGATGATGACCATTCTGACTTGAGTGATGTGATACCTCACTGTAGTTTTGATTTGCATTTCTCTAATGATTAGTGATGCTGAGAATCCTTTCATGTGTTTGTTGGTAATCTGTATACTTCTTTGGAGAAATGTCTATTTAGGTCTTCTGCCCATTTTTGGATTGGGTTGTTTGTTTTTTTGATATTGAGCTGTATGAGCTGCTTGTATATTTTGGAGATTAATCCTTTGTCAGTTGCTTTGTTTGCAAATATTTTCTCCCATTCTGAGAGTTATCTTTTCATCTTGTTTATGGTTTCCTTTGCTGTGCAAAAGCTTTGAAGTTTCATTAGGTCCCATTTGTTTATTTTTGTTTTTATTTGCATTTCTCTAGGAGGTGGGTGAAAAAGGATCTTGCTGTGATTTATGTCATAGACTGTTCTGCCTATGTTTTCCACTAAGAGTTTTATAGTGTCTGGACTTACATTTAGGCCCTTAATCCAGTTTGAGTTTATTTTTGTGTATGGTGTTCGGGTGTGTTCTAATTTCATTCTTTTACATGTAGCTGTCCAGTTTTCCCAGCACCATTTATCGAAGAGTCTGTCTTTCCTCCATTGTATATTCTTGCCTCTTTTATCAAAGATAAGGTGACCATATGTGCATGGGTTTATCTCTAGGCTTTCTATCCTGTTCCATTGATCTATATTTCTGTTTTTGTGCCAGTACCATACTGTCTTGATAACTGTAGCTTTGTAGTAGGGTCGGGAGTCAGGGAGCCTGATTCCTCTAGCTCCGTTTTTCTTTCTCAAGATTGCTTTGGCTATTCGGGGTTTTTTGTGTTTCCATACAAACTGTGAAATTTTTTGTTCTAGTTCTGTGAAAAATGCCAGTGGTAGTTTGATAGGGATTGCACTGAATCTGTAGATTGCTTTGGGTAGTATATTCATTTTCACAATGTTGATTCTTCCCATCCAAGAACATGGTATATATCTCCATCTGTTTGTATCATATTTAATATCTTTCATCAGTTTCTGATAGTTTTCTGCATACAGGGTTTTTGTCTCCTTAGGTAGCTTTATGCCTAGGTACTTTATTCTTTTTATTGCAGTGGTAAATGGGAGTATTTCCTTAATTTCTCTTTCTGAATTTTCTCATGAGTGTATAGGAATGCAAGAGATTTCTGTGCATTAACTTTGTTTCCTGCTACTTTACCAAATTCATTGATTAGCTCTAATAGTTTTCTGGTAGCATCTTTAGGATACTGTATGTAGAGTATCATATCATCTGCAGTGACAGTTTTACTTCTTTTCTGATTTGTATTACATTTATTTCTTTTTCTTCTCTGATTGCTGTGGCTAAAACTTCCAAAACTATGTTAAATAATAGTGGTGAGAGTGGGCAACCTTGTCTTGTTCCTGATCTTACTGGAAATGGTTTCAGTTTTTCACCATTGAGAACGATGTTGGCTGTGCGTTTGTCAGATATGGTCTATATTATGTGGAGGTAAGTTCCCTTTATGCCTACTTTCTGGCAGGTTTTTTTAATCAAAAATGGCTTTTGAATTTTGCTGAAAGCTTTTTCTGCATCTATTGAGATGATCATATGGTTTTTCCCCTTCAGTTTGTTAACATTGTGTATCACATTGATTGATTTGCATATAATGAAGAATCCTTGCATTACTGGGATATACCTCACTTGATCATGCTGTATGATCCTTTTAATGTGCTGTTGGATTCTGTTTGCTAGTACTTTGTTGAGGATTTTTGCATTTATGTTCATCAATGATATTGGCCTGTAGTTTTCTTTCTTTGTGACATCTTTGTCTGGTTTTGATATCAGGATGATAGTGGCCTTGTAGAATGAGTTTGGGAGTGTTCCTCCCTCTGCTGTTTTTTGGAAGCTTTGAGAAGGATAGGTATTAGCTGTTCTCTAAATGTTTGATAGAATTCGCCTTTGAAGCCATCTGGTCCTGGGCTTTTGTTTGTTGGAAGATTTTTAATCACAGTTTCAATTTCAGTGCTTGTGATTGAGCTGTTTATATTTTCTATTTCTCCCTGGTTCAGTCTCAGAAGGTTGTGCATTTCTAAGAATTTGTCCATTTCTTCCAGGTTGTCCATTTTATTGGCATAGAGTTGCTTGTAGTAATCTCTCATGATTCTTTGTATTTCTGCAGTGTCAGTTGTTACTTCTCCTTTTTCATTTCTAATTCTATTGATTTGAGTCTTCTCCCTTTTTTTCTTGATGAGTCTGGCTAATGGTTTTTCAGTTTTGTTTATCTTCTCAAAGAACCGGCTTTTAGTTTTATTGATTTTTGCTATTGTTTCCTTCATTTCTTTTTCATTTATTTCTGATCTGATCTTTATGATTTCTTTCCTTCTGCTAACTTTGGGGTTTTTTTTTGGTTCTTCTTTCTCTAATTGCTTTAGGTGTAAGGTTGGGTTGTTTATTTGAGATTTTTCTTGTTTCTTGAGGTAGGATTGTATTGTTATAAGCTTCCCTGTTAGAACTGCTCTTGCTGTATTCCATCGGTTTTGGGTCATCGTGTTTTCATTGTCATTTGTTTCTAGGTATTTTTAAATTTCCTCTTTGATTTCTTCAGTGATCTCTTGGTTATTTAGTAGTGTATTGTTTACCCTCCATGTGTTTGTAGTTTTTAGGGTTTTTTCCCTGTATTTGATATCTAGTTTTATAGCCTTGGGGTCAGAAAAAATACTTGATATGATTCAATTTTCTTAAATTTACAAATGCTGGAATGTGACCCAAGATATGATCTATCCTGGGGAATATTGCATGAGCACCTGAGAAGAAAGTGTATTCTGTTGTTTTTGGATGGAATGCCCTATAAATATCAATTAAGTCCATCTTGTTTAATGTATCATTTAAAGCTTGTGTTTCCTTATTTATTTTCATTTTGGATGATCTGTCCATTGGTGAAAGTGGGGTGTTAAAGTCCCCTACTATGATTGTGTTACTGTTGATTTCCCCTTTTATGGCTGTTAGCATTTGCCTTATGCATTTAGGTGTTCCTATGTTGGGTGCATAAATATTTAAAATCATTATATCTTCTTCTTGGATTGATCCCTTGTTCATTATGTAGTGTCCTTCTTTGTCTCGTAATAGTCTTTAAAGTATTTTGTCTGATATGAGAATTGCTACTCCAGCTTTTTTTAATTTCCATTTACATGGAATATCTTTTTCCATCCCCTCACTTTCAGTCTTTATGTGTCCCTAGGTCTGACGTGGGTCTCTTGTAGACAACATATATATGGGTCTTGTTTTTGTATGCATTCCACCAGTCTATGTCTTTTGGTTGGAGCACTTAATCCATTTACATTTAAGGTAATTTTCTATATGTATGTTCGTATGACCATTTTCTTAATTGTTTTGGGTTTGTTATTGTAGGTCTTTTCCTTGTGTTTCCTGCAAAGAGAAGTTCCTTTAGCATTTGTTGTAAAGCTGGTTTGATGGTGTTGAATTCTCTTAGCTTTCGCTTGTTTGTAAAGGTTTTAATTTCTCCATCAAATCTGAATAAGATCCTTGCTGGGTAGAGTAATCTTGGCTGTAGGTTCTTCCCTTTCATCACTTTAAATATGTCCTGCCAATCCCTTCTATTTTGCAGAGTTTCTGCTGAAAATTCAGCTGTTAACCTTATGGGGATTCCCTTGTATGTTATTTGTTCCTTTTCCCTTTCTGCTTTTAATATTTTTTCTTTGTATTTAATTTTTGATAATTTGATTAACATGTTTCTCTTTGGATTTATCCTCTATGGGACTCTCTGTGCTTTCTAGACTTTATTGACCTTTTCCTTTCCTATATTAAGTTTTCAACTATAATCTCTTCAAATATGTTCATATTCCATTTCTTTTATTCTTCTTCTTCTGGAACCCCTATAATTCGAATGTTGGGCATTTAATATTGTCCCAGTGGTCTCTGAGACTCTCCTCAATTCTTTTCATTCTTTTTTCTTTATTTTGCTCTGCAGTAGTTATTTCCACTATTTTATCTTCCAGGTCACTTATCCGTTCTTCTGCCTAGTTGTTCTGCTATTGATTCCTTCTAGAGAATTTTTAATTTCATTTATTGTGCTGTTCAGTCTTGTTTGTTTGCTCTTTAGTTCTTCTAGATCATTGCTAAACGTTTCTTGTATTTCCTCCATTCTATTTCCAAGATTTTTTATCATCTCTACTATTATTCTGAATTCTTTTTCAGGTTGGCTGCCTATTCCCTCTGCATTTATTTGGTCTGGTCGGTTTTTACCTTGCTCCTCTATCTACTGCGTTTTTCTCTGTCTTCCAATTTTGCCTAACTTACTGTGTTTGGAGTCTTCTTTTCACAGGCTGCAGGTTCATAGTTCCCGTTGTTTTTGGTGTCTGCCCCCAGTGAGTAAGTTTGGCTCAGTGGATTGTGTAGGCTTCCTAGTGGAGGGGACTGGTGCCTGTGTTCTGGTGGATGAGTCTGGATCTTGTCTTTCTGGGCAGGACCGCATCTGCTGGTGTGTTTTGGGGTGTTTTTAGACTTAGTATCATTTTAGGCAGCCTCTCTGCTAATGGGTGGGATGTGTTCCTTTCTTGCTAGTTGTTTGGCATTGGGTGTCCAACACTGGAGCTTACTGGTCTTTGAATGGAGCTGTGTCTTAGCGTTGAGATGAAGATCTCTGGGAGAGCTCTTGCTGATTGATATTATGTGGGGCTGGGAGGTTTCTGGTGGACCAATTCCCTGAATTTGGCTCTCTCACCTCAGAGGCTCAGTCCTGGCAGCTGGCTGGAGTACCAAGACCCTGTCAGCCACACGGCTGGAGAAGATGGGCTATAAGTTGGTTGTCAGCCACTGCCCTATTGTAGCTCTGTCTCAGCTATCTCCAAAGGTCACCCAGATACATTGGGTTATTCCACCATTCTTCAGACCTTACACATTCCAGTCTGGGATTTTTAGATGTCCTCCTCATACTCTTCATTGAAATACCTTGTATTCATGGTGGTGAGAGATATGGTAATAGTGTTGGTTGTCTTCAGTTCAGAGACTGGGATAGTCTGAACCTTCATGTGGCCAAGTCAGGAGCAGCTGGCCAATGGTCCCAAAGTGATAACATGTCAGATTCCAAGAAGGCTTTCCACAGCACCTGAGCAGTAGTCCCAAGCAGCCGCTCCGCTCAGCTGCAGCACTCTATCAGGGAACTCAGTGGGACACTCAAATGAGGATTTCTGCTGGCCCTATAGCGTGACTTTCCCACCCAGGCAAGGAGCTGAGGATAGCATCTCCTGGCCCCATCTTACCAGAGGAGCAGACAACTGGAAGCTGCGTGGCCAACAGTGTGGTAGCTGAGAGGTCAATACATCTATTTTTATAACGTAAGAATTATCCCAAAGGCAAGAAGTCAGAATCTAGACAGTTTCAGGAGATTTGTTGAACAGCTCAACAGTGACAAGGCTTGTCTTTCCTCACAATAACTAAATGACTGTGTCAACCCAAACAACCTTAATGGACGATATTCCAAGTATTAAGAAATAAGGTGGACAGAAAAGGGGATTTCCTCACATGCATCTGTCAAGTCCTTTTATCACAGAGAAAATAAATTCCAGAAGTTTCTAAGAAAACATCATCTTATTTCACCTTAGTCAGAACAGAGCTACATAATCAGCCCTGGTTCAAGGGAACCTGGAAAATAAGTGACAGTGTTGTTGTCTTTGTCTTCACTTTATCTTGTATAATGGAAGGTGCATCTGGTAAAAGGGGTTTAAATGGTGTTTATATCCTGCCTTATTTAGACCTTCAGCAACCCAGGCAGCTTGTGGAAGTCTTTAACAGGGGTTGGAGAGAGAATGACATTTCAGTGGAAAAAAAGAAGGAAAAAAGGAAGGGGATATAAGTCAAGGAAGCAAGTTAATCTGACATATTCAAAGTGATCAGGACATAAGAAAGACCTGAAACTGCATTTTTGGGTTTAAAACTGCAACCGGTATTTTCAAGAATCCCCAATGCTTTACATTTATTTAATCTTTTACAGTTTATAAATCACTCCCATTCCATTAAAAAATTATTGAAGCATAGTTGATTTACAATATTGTGTTAGTTTCTGATGTACAACAAAGTGAATCAGTTATACATATATATACGTATATTTTCAGATTATTTTCCATTCTAGCTTATTACAAGATATTGAATATAGTTCCCTGTGCTATCCTGCAGGATCTTGTTTTTTATCTACTTCATATATAGTCATGCGTATCTGTTAATCCCAAACTCCTAATTTATCCCCCCACCCCTTTCCCCTTTGGTAACCATAAGTTTGTTTTCTATGTCTGAGTCTATTTCTGTTTTGAAAATAAGTTCATTTGTGTCATTTTTTAAGATTCCCTATATAAGTGATATCATATGATATTTGTCTTTCTCTGACTTACTTCACTTATTATGATAATCTTTAGATCCATCCATGTTGCTGCAAATGGCATTATTTCACTTTTTTATGGTTAATATTTCACTCTCTCTCTCTCTCTCTCTCTCTCTATATATATATGGTGTATATATACCATAACTTCTTTATCCATTCATCTGTCAATGGACACTTAGGTTGCTTCCATGTTTTGGGTATTGTAGATAGTGCTGCTATGAACACTGGGGTACATGTATCTTTTCAAATTAGAGTTTTCTCTGGATATATGCCCAGGAGTGGGGTTGCTGGATCACATGGCAACTCTATTTTTAGTTATTTAAGGAACTTCCATACTGTTCTCCACAGTGGCTGCACCAATTCCCAACAACAGTGTAGAAATGTTCCTTTTTCTCCACACCCACTCCAGCATTTATTATTTGTAGACTTTTTAATGATGGCATTCTGACCAGAGTGAGGTGATACCTCATTGTAGTATTGATTTACAGTTCTCCAATAATTAGTGATGTTAAACATCTTTTCATGTGCCTGTTGCCTACCTGTATGTCTTCTTTGGAGTGCTGTCTGTTTAGGTCTTCTGCCCATGTTTTCATTGGGTTGTCTGTTTTTTTTGATATTGGGCTGTAGGAGCTGTGTGTATATTTTGGAAATTAATCCCTTATTGCATTGTTTGCAAATATTTTCTCCCACTCTGTAGATCATCTTTTTTTTTTTTTACTTTTTCTTTCTCACATTCATTGTTGGTGTAAAGAAATGCAACAGATTTCTGTATGTTAATCTTGTATCCTGCTACTTTGCTGAATTTATCAGTTCTAGTAGTTTTTGTGTGGAGTCTTTATAGTTTTCTATATATAGAAAGCCAGAGGTTTGTCAATTTTGTTTATCCTTTCAAAACACCAGCTTTTGGTTTTATTGATTTTTTTCTATTGTTGTTTTTAAATCTCTATTTATTTTCTCTCTGATCTTTAATATTTCCTTTTTTTCTTTGCTGTCTTTACATTTTTTCCTCTTTTTTCTAATTCTTTTAGGTAGAGGTTAGGTTTTTTGAGATTTTTCTTGTTTTTTGAGAAAGTCCTGTATCACAATGAACTTCCCTCTTAGGACTGGTTTTGTTGCAACCCGTGGATTTTGTATGGTTCTGTTTTCACTGTAATTTGACTAAAGGTATTTTTAAATTTCCTCATTGATTTCATTGTTGATCCATTGGTTTTTTTAGTAGTATGTTGTTTAGTATCCATGTAATCATTTTTTTTCATTTCTATTTCTGTGGTTGATTTCTATTTTCATGTCATTGTGGCAGAAAAGCTGCTTGAAATAATTTCTATGCTCTTTAATTTGTTGAGGCTTTTTTTGTGTGTCTTCATATGTGGTCTATCCTGGAGAATGTTCTATGTGCACTTGAGAAGAATGTGTATTCTGGTTTTCTGGGGTTGTAATGTCCTGAAAATATCAATTAAGTCTAATTTTTCTATTGTGTCATTTAGGATCTCTCTTGCTTTATTGATTTTCTCTCTGGAAGGTCTGTTCATTGATGTCAGTGGGGTGATAATGTCTCCTACTATTATTGTATTCCTGTTAATTTATCCCTTTATGTCTGTTAGTATTTGTTTTATGTATTTAGGTGCTCCTATATTGGGTGCATATATGTTAATGAGTGTAATATCCTTTTCTTCTACTTATCCTTTTATCATTATATAGTGTCCTTCTTTATCTTTCTTTATGGCCTTCGTTTTAAAGTCTATATTGTCTGATATGAGTATTTTTACCCTGCTTTCTTGTCATTTCTGTTTGCATGAAATATCTTTTTCCCTCCCCTCACTTTCAATCTATGTGTGTTCTTCACCCTAAAGTGGGTTTCTTATAGGCAGCATATTGTAGGCTTTTGTTTTATTATCCAATCTTCTACTCTGTGTCTTTTGATTGGAGCATTTAGTCCATTGACATTTAAGGTAATTATTGATAGGTGTGTATTTATTGCCATTTTAAACCTTGTTTTCCAGTTGATTTTGTATTTCTTCTTTTTTTCTTTCTTTTTTTGATTTGTGGTTTGTTAGTTTTCTTTTATATAACAAATGAATTATATTTCTTTTAAGCTATCTTCTTTTTGGTTTTTGTAAATCTATTGCACGTTTTTGATTTGTGGTTACCCTTTTGTCAAGTAGGTTAACCCATTACTATATATACTTCCTTTAGACTGGTAGTCATATAAGATCAAATACATTCTAAAAAAAATACATTTTCTTACTCTTCTCTCCCACATTTTATAATTTTGATGTCCTTTTTACATCTTAATGTTTATCCATTTGCTCCTCGTTGTAGCTATAATCACTTTCACAAAATTTTTTGTTGGTTGATTTTTTTTTTTAATCTATGTACTAACTTCTTTAAGTCATCTATAACCCATTTATATATTTGCTTTTCCTATTGTGTTTTTCTCTTTCCTATAGATTCTTGCTTTTTTTTTTTTTTTTCTATTTAGAGAAGACCTTTCAGTATTTCTTTCAAGATAGGTTTAGTATTGTTGTATTCTTTTAGTTTTTGCTTGTCTCAGAAAATTTTTATCTCTCTTTCTATTCTAAATGTTAGTCTTGCTGGGTAGAATGTCCTAGGTTGCAGGATTTTCCCCTTTCAGGACTTTGAATATATCTTGTCACTCCCTTCTGGCCTGCATCATTTCTGTAGAGAAACCAGTTGATAGCCTTATGGGGGACCCCTTCTTACTAGCTCTGTTTTTCTCTTGCTGCCTTTAAAATCCTCTCTTTAACTTTTGCCATTTTAATTATAATGTGCCTTGGTTTGGGTCTGTTTGGGTTCATCTTGTTTGGGCCCTCTGTGTTCTTGTATCTTGATATATGTTTCCATCTTCAGCTTTGGGAAGTTTTTGGCTATAATTTCCTCAAACACATTTTTGACCCCCTCTTCTCTTCTTTTGGAATTATGCACAAATTGGCACACTTATATTATCCCATAGTTCTAATATATTGCTTTTATTATTTTTTTATTTGTCTTTCTGTATGCTGTCCTGATTGGGTGATTTCTATTATTCTGTCTTTCAGATCACTTATCATTCTTCTGCATTATTGAGTTTGTTATTTATTGCCTTCATCTTGGTATCCATCTCAGCAATTGAGTTTTCTAATTTTGTTTGGTCCCTCTTTTTAGTTTCTAATTCCTTGTTACAGTGATCTGCATTTCTATTGATAGCTTTTCTTATTTCCTTGAGTATTTTTATTACCTCCTTTTTGAATTCCAGGTCTAGTAGACTGGAGAGGTCTTTTTTGTTGTTTGTTTTTTCAGGGGAATTCTCTTGCTCTTTTAATTGAGAGTGATTCCTCTGCTTATTCATTTTACTTAAAATTTTCTGACTATGAATTTAGGAGAATGAGTTATCTACTGTGGTCTCAAGGGGTTGTTTTTATGTGGAAGCTTCCCTGTGTAATCTGTGTGAGTCTAATGCAAGGGCTGTTTTTGGTATGGATGCCTGTCACGTCTTTCCTCAGTGTGTGCTTGTTGTTATCCCCTTGATAGGGGGTGTGATTTGTGTCTTGGTGCCCAGAGCCTGCAGTGGATTTTGGGCAGGGCCTCCTCTTTGCTCTGTGGTTGTAACAACCATGTCAGGGGCAGGTTCTCCTTCCCAATTGTTTGAGTAAAGCCCTTAGATCCAGTTTTAAGATACAGCATGAGGTAGGCAGGACTGGAACGTTCCTGCTGGGAAAGGTGACACTGAGTATTCCTCTGCAGGAGCTGTCCACTGGGGGGATGTAAGCTCTGTGATGTCACACATCACCCATTGTGTGTACTCACAAAGTACACTGTTGGCACTGCCCTCAGTCCTGCCTCTGTTGTAGGAACACAGGCAATCAGCTAGGCATTGCACTTACAAAGCCACCAGTGCAAATCTGCTGGTGCAAATCCACCAGCACCCAATGTAGTATGCACCTGGGCCCTCTGGAAATAGCCCAGCCCCCAGCCCCACCTCTGCATGCACACACATGCAAAGCCCACTGCTGTTGATGCCAGACTTGCCCCAGCTACAGGAGCACCAGTAATCTGCTCAGATGTCCTGCAGGCTCTTCACTCACAAAGCTGTCTGTAAATCTGCAGAATTCCTGCAGTCACCTGGAATTGGCTCAGATTTCAGCCCTGATTCTACATGTAGGAAACCTATCAGCACTTGTGCACTCCAGAGCTCCTGGAGGCAGAGTTGTGCCTGCTCTGAGCATGCTCAGAATGAGGCTGCTATGGCAGAGTCATGTCCCCTTTCAAGCAAATGTGGACAATGGGGTCCTATGGTGGACCCAGAATCCATCAGGCACATACTCCCAGTTGCAGCCCAGTGACATTCCAGGCCCTTCAGGTTGTCTCCATGCAACCAAATTGAGTCCTCTCTCAAGGTCTGTCCACTGAAGCCTGAGTTTCAGCACCTACCTACTATGAATTTCAGGTGTATGTCTTTGGTTGGGGCGTGCAGCAAGAAGGCCAAGACCATCTGAGCTGGCCTCTCTCTGTCCTGCCTGCCACAAGCCAGCTTCTGCACTCTCCTCTGATCCTCTGAAACCCCTTATCTGTCCCAGTTGTTCCCAAGGTGAGGGAATCTTTCTTCTTTCACAGTTCCCTCCTGGGGGTTCAGGTCCTATCTTGATTCTGTGTCCTGATTCTGTGAGAATGGTTCTATGTATAGATGTATTTTGATTATTTGTGGGAAGAGGTGAGTTTCATATTCGTGTATTCCATCATCTTGATCTCCACTCTCCCCGTTCCATTTTAGTTTTGGTAATTTTGACAATCTGCAAGTCAGATATTATTCCCACTTTATAAATGATTGAGCAACATTTAAGAGAGGTTCTATAACATACCTTAGGCTTGATAGAGATGAGTCTAGACCTTTTGAATCTGAGCCTGGGGGACTCTCTATTATCAATTTTGTTTAAAACAAAATTAAATTTATTAATTTAAAAACAAAACAAAACTTTGTTCTGCTCAGTTGTAAATCATCCCAAAATTGTCCGAGGAAATATGGATATTTGTTTTTGTGCGTTACTTTGCAAGTATCTCCTTTTTGTGTCCCAGGAAAATGGAATCCACCATCCACTCAGCTCATTTATCACAATGTCCTAGACTTTTTGAGTGGTGAGGAGATGAAGAGGCTTAAAACTTAGAATCCCACAATACCAACTTTCAGAGACACATTTTGAAAAGAGGAGTAATTTTAATATTCTTTGAAAATGAATTAAGCGTTACTCAAACAAGAGATGGGAATATATATGAGTATGCATATTAGAATTTATGTGAATAAAATGATAATGATGTATTAATTACCTTCTACATTGTAAGCACTATGGTTAAGAACAGAACTGGCACTAGAATTCAGGATAGTCTGACTCCAAAGTACATACTCTAAACCACTATGCTATATTAGCATATGCATGTGCTAAATGTATGTTTATATGTATGGATATATGTATATCTCTATATTAATTAGAGTTCTTTCAATTGCAATTGAAAGAAACCCAACTCCAATTAGCTGAGGAAAAAAGAAATGTGACTGCTAAACGAAACAGGAAAATCCAGTAATATATTGGCCTCAAGAATCATAGTGTTTAGAAGCACAGTATTTAAAAGCAGTGGATTTTGCACCATTGTATTCTTTATCTCTTGGTTATGATTACCCCTGTGTCTTGGCCTCATTCTCTCTTTAATGGTTCCACTTGATTAATTTTCCTATATCTTAGATCAGTCATTGTTACCAGGGAAATGGTATATTAACATTGAGCAGGTTTATACCATGTACCATAAGGGTTCAGGGCCTGATCACCATAACTGGCTATACTAAGAAAACTGTCGAGAATGTACAGAGTTCCCCAAAGGAATGCTGGAAAGGAAATAAATACTGCATCTCCACTATATACCACCATTTGGCCATAAAAATATAGACATCCTCTTCCTTTTCACATAATTTAAAAATACCTATACTTACTATGAAATTAACCCAAATGTACTCACCTCTTCCTTAAAGTGGACAATTCAAAGTCATATTTTTGTCTCTAGTCCCATGTTTAGAATCTCTGAATCTATGGTAAATTTCTCTTGGTCAGATTCAACTGTAGACCGTCATATTATTCAACCTATGCCCAAATCATAAGTTTAACTTTCTCTAACATACCCAAAGTGCAGTAAGTCAAGACAAATACAATGCAGACTCCCTTACAGAAAATGGAAGATATAAAACAATCACACATAGATTGTTAGTCTACTTAGTCTGCCTTACCATTAGAGTAAGTTCCTTGGTCAGCCAATCTGGCAGTCAAAGATCCCATATGCTAGAAGGAACTTCCATATTTCTTGTTGGTCATCATCATGGTTAACAGGAAGTATATGAGGATTACTTTTTGGGTAGCTTCACTACTTTCTGATGTCATGGTTATATAGTTTGGAAATTGTCATAGACTGCTGAACAGTCCCGGGATTTCTCTCACAATAGGAGCCACTCACAACTCCAGTAAACACCAGTTAGATTGCTTAATGAGAATACTATGAGCTAGTAACAAAGAGTAAAATTATTGTTAGTCTTTTTAATCTGGACTCCATATTAAGGATATCTATCTTAACAATAGGTCTTAGTGTTCAACCTGGTATTCTGCCCAGCTTTCTGTTGAAACCCTTTTATGTTAGTCTCTGTCTTCAGGAAAATTGAACAATAGACTGGAATAGAATAGCAAATGGACTCTGATTTCCAACAGAGTCTGCTTCCTAATGAATGGCACTAAAATAGGGGAGATTGATACTTTTCTTTTTCAGTGTATAGCATATTTGAGAAAGTCGTGGTTCATTCAGTCTTCCAAACTTTTCATGACTTTTCCTGGGTCTCAATTTTATATCTCACTATGTTTTGTCCCGTTTTGCTTTTACCACCTTAAAGAAAGGGAAGAACAACAGTAGACTCTATTTCACAAAGCACTGGCTTCTCTGAACCTGAGTAGAGGGGGCAAATTTAGCAGAAGATTTTCTCTGTTTTAGAACTTTTCAAGATTGTAGAAAGTTACCAATGTACTACCAATATTTTTCTACTATCTTGAAATTACAACCTTGGTAGAAACATGTATGAAGTTTCTTTATGTTGCCAAATGACAGAAACCCAAATCAAACTTGCTTCAGGAGATAAGGCAACTTATTGACTTATGTAACTGAGATACTATGGTGTCTTAAAAATGGCTGGATTCAGGGGCTCAATAAACTTCATTGGGGCAATTATCAATTTGCCAATTTCTCTTTGTACCTCTCTATTCAAATTTCTCCTGTATGTTGGGCTTTTGCTCTCTGACTGTAGATAGAATTCCTCCATGTGTCTGGGGAAGATAGACACTTGGTTGTGTAATTTCATATATATGCAACTTAACAATTGAGGGGAAATTAATAGTCTTTGTTCCTACATTTGATAGATTATTAGCAATCAGCTGCTTGACTGATTGTGTTATAGCCTCACTTCTTGGACCAATCACTGTAATTCAGGAGATGATAGGACACCAATATTGACCCTGCTTTGGCAGAAATTACTATTTTCAACAAACCCTTTTTCCTTTGGTGAGGGGTGCAGAGCTAAATTATATATCCAAGCTTCCCTTCCATTTATGTGTGGACAAGTGACTGAGTTTTGATCAATGGAATTTGGGACAGAAGCAAAGTCCCTCTCTTCCAAGCCTCATTCACATAAACTTACCAAACACTACTCTACTCTCTTTTTTTATCCACCAGCTGACTAGAGACAATTTTGAGAAACTAGAAGGAAGCCTTAATTCCTGAATTAAGTGGCCCAGTAGGCCACTCACCAACCATGAATATCTGTATTGGATTTTACATAAGTTTGATTCAGAAGTTTGTGCACTGTTTGTGATCAGTTTGTACACTGATCAATGTTTATTGTAATATAACTTTCTGTCTCATGTAATTGATTGTCAGCTTCTTAAAAACTTTATGAATTTGGGGAGAGGTGGTTTTCCAAGAACAAAATGCTAGGCAGACTTTCAAAAAGTATATATAATTCTACCAAATGTTTTGTATGTTTATAAATCATCATATATATATATGTGTGTGTGTATATACATATATACATATACATATATATGTATATCCATACATTTACATAGACATTCACAGTGTGTGTGTGTGTGTGTGTGTGTGTGTGTGCATGCATGTGGTGAGGTGTAGACATGTAGACATATAGATGTGTCTCCCAGATTCCTCTTCAAGGAAGAATTTGTAGCCCAGTCATGAGCAATGCATCAGCAGTCTCCAGTTGTCCTGGGTTTACTTCAGTTGCAGAGATTCGCTCCACCCAAAATCATGCCCTACCAGGAGCAGGCCAGAACCAGTAACCGAGCAAGGTGGGGGTATAAAGTCCCAGTTATTTTGACCAGATACAGGACACTGTTACACTCCAAAGCCCCTTGCCAAATTGGCAGAGGTTTTGTTGGGTCTGAATTGCAATTCCTTTTTCTCTGCTTGTTCTCACTGACCCTCCTTTCTCTTCAAAGTTATTGATTCCTCATAAATATCTACAATGTTATACTCTATCACTACCTCCTTTAGGAGAATTCAGTCTTCAACAATATGTGTGTGTGTGTGTGTGTGTGTGTGTGTGTGTGTGTGTGTGTGTGTGTATTTTTAGTTAAATTCTGTACCTATGTGTACATATATATATATTCTAAAGCAAGTTCATCTAGATAAAACTTCTGCTGTCATCATTTACTAGGTGAAGATAGTAACAACTTATCTCATATGGCTGTATTGAGATTGAAATGGTTTAATTCATGAAAAATCAGAATAGTCGCTGGTACATAGTAAGTACCCAACAAATGTCAGTGATTTACAATTTAGTTGTATATGTATATGTGTCTGTTCAGGAAGATTTCAGGAACATATGCCTCTTGATTTGCACAGAGCACTTCCCAGAATACCGTAATTATTGCTAAAAGCTGCCTGTTTTCCATGCTTCAAACAGATTACTGACAAAACTGCCTCATTTTCATATACAATAGATTGTCTATGATTATTTTTCACAAATATAACCATAACAACTCCAAACACAGTATTTAGCTTGAGCAAGCTACTCTTTTTGATGTGGTCTTTGCTGAAAATTATTTCTAAAACGTCCTGTAGAAGGAACTTCCACATGTTCACACCAGCTTCTCTTCCAGCATGTAATGCAGCAGCTTCCATTACCATTCTGACATCCTTAAACCTGGGTTCACTGTCAAAGGTAGATACTGATTGAGTTTCCTTTTGCCTTTTTTTTGCCTCCATTTCTCTGTTTTGGAGAGTTTCCTTTCTATCCTTGAAATGTCTGCAAAAATGAAGGTCTAGCAAAATGAGGGTCTGACTTTCAAAGGTCTTTTCTATTTTATCATGTTCCTTTTTCAGCCAAAGTCAGTTGTTCATTTTCCTGGTATTTTCAATGACCTGTGTACTGTGAGCCATTTTTTTTTTTAACCTTTTGAATGATTCTCAGTCACAGTGACCAATCCCTGATTCCCATGTTTCTTAGAGAGGGAGCAGAGTTATCTTTTGCCTCCCTGTGACTGTGTGCTCCCAGAGAAAGGTTTCCTCCATAGGGCTAGTAAAAGTCATATGAGGGCTTCCCTGGTGGCGCAGTGGTTAAGAATCTGCCTGCCAATGCAGGGGGCACGGGTTCGTGCCCTGGCCTGGGAGTATCCCACATGCCGTGGAGCAACTAAGCCCGTGAGCCACAACTACTGAGCCTGCGCGTCTGGAGCCTGTGCTCCGCAACGGGAGAGGCCGCGACAGTGAGAGGCCCGCGCACCGCGATGAAGAGTGGCCCCCGCTCGCCGCAACTAGAGAAAGCCCTCGCACAGAAACGAAGACCTAACACAGCCAAAAATAAATAAATAAAATTAATTAATAACAAAACCCACATCCAGATCTAATATTTTTTTTTAAAGTCATATGAGTATTAAGTGGAATGGGCTTGAGGGAGGGGAGGAAAAGAGAGAACAATATATCTTTCAATATACTTCTCTGTCCTCAATTTTCAAAGCCCAAAGAGGACTTCTATAAGGCATGTGGTTGTAGGAACCAAGCATTTCAAGAACTCTCAGAAGAGAATGGGCATAGCATCAGGAGAGGAACCTCATTTTAAACTTTCTGTCCTTTTTGTTAATCAGCATTTGCACCTGGAAATTATTTCCAGTACAGATCCCTTACTTCAGGTAGTTGTAACTACCTTTGGAGCACAAAACAGTAAACTAGATTCTATGTTTTCTTAAAACAGTATGCTGTGAAGGAGAAAACCCCAAATTCCCCATCTTTTTCCCCTCAACCAACATAGATGTCTATTAAATTATTTTAACTTACTACTTATGGAAGATCCTGTTTTGTAGAGGAATAACTACCCTTTACAAATTTTTAGGATTTAAAAAACATATTGTGCTAAATTACATTACAATTTTTCAATGATTTTATTCTTTCATATAGAATCAATAATTAGGTTTGCTGGTTGTAATGTATATCTGATATATTATAAATTCTGTGAGATACTTGAGAGCAGAGTTTATATTATATTCATCTTCACTTTCCTAGCATTTAGCATGGAATTCAGAATAGGTCATTGTTGTTGTTCTGAATAAGATTAATTTGGAGTGTGAAAATTGTCTTGATTGTGGTTATATCATCAAAAGTACCTATATGGAAGTTGGTATTTCTGATAAGCTAATTAAAAGGTAACTTTTTAGGACTAACTTGAATATCAGAGTAGTAGTCTTATCTTCTACAGTATACATTACACAAATACATAAAAATAAGGAGTCATCTACAAAAGGAAGAATAAGGATCTTCACTGTTACTATATGCTGTTATTACTAATTGAAATAAGTAACACTAGAATGTAATGGTCTTTTTAGTATATAAACATGTTATAAGCAGGTGTAGTCACCTTTTTAATAGTTTGTTTTATGAGATTTCTCGTACTAGTAAAATTGTGACCAAAAAATAATTTAAAATGACAGTAAAAATGCTTATAGAAAATGTTAAAATATGTATATAGCTTCTACTGAATAATTCATATTGCATAATGTCTCCAGATAAAGTAACATTTCAACTGTGTATATTAGAAATTGACTTGAATGACTATTTCACCTATATAATTGACCAACATCCCTTGTGTATATAAATATGGTATTTCCAGAAAACTCTGCTGTTTTGATGTATATAGGTGAATAGTTTGGGCCAATTACATTATTCAAATGTTAAAGTTATTTTGCTATGGGATAAGTTACCATACTTAGTTCAAAGAGTTTTGAAAAAAATGTTGTCACCTTCTGATGATTTTTTTCTTTATATTAAATCAATGGAAATAGACCACCCAAGACACCCATAGAACCTGGAAAAACAATTAATTTATTTTTTTAACAGAGTTGTGCACCTTTTTATCTGAAGTTCATAAAATAATGCTCTCATGTAAAGTTTTTACGTGTGGTAAAATGACTCAAATTCCATGAATTTAAACTTCACCTCTAAATCAGATAATTCTGAAGATAACAATGCCCTTAACCTTCCTTGAATTTCAGGAAGTAGTTTGTTTATTTCCTCATTTTTTTTTTCATTCTATAAATATTACTGATGCCAGACACTTCCAAGTCACAGGGCTGCTGTTAATGATAGCTGTAATATGAATCAGATACACATATTTTCCTCTAGGTGCCAATATAGAGAAAGGGGACAGATTTTAAAAATACCTATTTTAACCAGATATGATATTTTGTGTTTTCACATATATTGCTTATTCATTTTATTCTCACAACACTGTGATGAGGAAACATTTTTCTTATTTGACAAGTGAACAAACTGAATAACTCATATGAGTTTTTACGTTTGGTAGACATGGAGTCAGAACTAACTCCTAAAACTCTTTCTTTTTCCCTTGTGTGCTATATTGTGTTGCTTACAGTTAAAGAGGAGAGAAGAAGTAAACATAATATATAAAATACAAAATGTTAACTGCCAAAATAGGAATACTGATAAAGAAATGTGAAAGTTTTACAGTTTTACATTTCACCCTATAATCTTTGGAGGACAGGAAAGGGACTTGACTTATAGCTTAGCATTTATCATTAGTTTTAGCCCCCACTGGTTCAAACCCAAGCTGAGTTCATTGGAATGGTGTGGTATTTTTAGAGTTGAAAACATTAGGAATAGCCAGATAATTATGGTATAATTTTTGAGATTAATCAACCAGGTTAATAATGGGCATTTCTATATCCTTTTATTTTAAATCACTTCTTAAAATTAGCATTCTACTTCCTTTCTTTTGAATAAGTCTTCTAAAAGTCATTTTAAAACCATTACATCCCATGAAGTATTTATAGTTGCTGGCCTCCTTTTTCCAGGATGATGACAACCATAATTACAATTGCAGGTCATAACCTCTCACATAATCCTATAGCTTTAAGATACTTAAAGAAGATATACATTTCCATCTTTATGGTACAAACTAATCTTTACACAGTGGAAATCTCCAAAAGACCCACAGGTAATCAACCTTTTTCTCTACAGTGAGTCAGCAATTGGACTTCTAAAAGAATTTGAAGAGACTATTCATATCCACCACTGTAACTGTTCCAAACATGTCTATATTTCTCATTTTCTATTTTTTCCCTAAACACAGATCATTTGTTCACTAAATATTTACTGTGAAGTCTACTCTAGGTCAGTCTTATGCAATATGTGGATACTAGAGATCCAAGTGCCAAGAATGATGGATAAACAAGGACAAAAGAGGGAGGATATGGCTCTGGGTCCTGACCAGTTCCATGAAGAAAGGTGTATGTTTACCAAATCTGATGAGAACAGAACTTTGTCTCTGGCTCAGTTAAGACCAAAGTAACATATTGTCATTACAGTCAAAAGGTGGTCTGCAGCTTTGAAGGCCCATTGGAAACTATACCCCCATGAGGCTGGTGATCTATGAGAACAGGAGCATCAGTGGTTTAGACAATGTCTGGGGGATATGGTGGAGCAATAATGGAAACCTGGTAGGGAATTGGCAACAACAAGCAAATTCATATTGTTCAAGAATATTAGTGAATAACCCTTTGATATTCTCAGACATGTCAGGGAGAGATAGGGGATTAAAATCCTGTGTGAGCAGGGAGAATATATATTCAATGTTAAAATGAGTTTGTTTACATAGTAATGAAGACCTGAGACAAAGATTGGTCCTGATTTGTTACTATAAATTTGTTTGTTTTCTTGTAAAGTGTTCATGTTGCCCGCTGTATTGTAAACTACATGAGGGGCAAGGAACTTATTTTAGACACTAATTTTCTGTCACAGAGTACAAGTTCCTTAAATGCTTGCTAAGCATCATGGTAACAGGTCCAAAATTTGAGGCATTCTCAAATGTTGCAGTCAATGAATGGTATAATAACAATGATAATACTACAATTCTGTGAACACAGAGTATGTGCCAGAAAATTTGTGTTTTGGGTGTTTACAAATGTTAACTAATTCAATCCTGATAACCAGCTTGGAAATTAGATACTTTGGTTTTAAGTTCTGTTCCTGATATCTATTTGCTGATGACTTTTGGAAAGTTGCTTAATTTTTTTGTGCTCTGTATCATCATATATTAAAAAGAAAAGGGAGGGATAATACATATGTTCTAGGGTGACTGTGATGAGTATGTGTCCTTCAAATAGTAGAGAGCAATGACAATGCTCATTTCCATCCTTCTTTTCCTTCTCTTGTGTTACCTTGACCTCAGAGTATAGTGCCTCTTTATATAAAGGACCATCCGAATGGTGTTTACTTAGAAATAACATGTATTATCTTCCCTTTCTTTCTTTCTTTCTTTCAAGTTTGTTTTCTTAAACGAAAGAGCTTTTAAGTTTTTGGTCAGAATGATTGTGCTCTTGCTCCAGATTGTTTTACGTGTGATTTCTCATTTTGCATCTCCACACAGCTCAGTATGTTGGAGGCATCAAGGGTCATTGGGGAGAGTCATCCATCATTTTGACAACTTTTATGAGTTTACTGCTTGTGATGGTGATTATAGGAAAAGCTGCTTAAAAGCAATAACTGCCAGAGGCACTTGATGTTCATGGTATTGAATGATAAAAATATGTCCAAGTTTGGGGCAACAGAAAAAAAAAATCAAAGAATAAGATGAAGAGCTACTAAAATGCAAACGCGTCTCCAAAAAGCAGATCCCAATGAAGAAATACTGAAATATTTATTTCAGGAATAAATGAACCTAATTATATCGTATCACAAAGGTGGAGACTCAGGATTGTGCCTCTTTCATGATGTCAAATTATCCACATAACAATACGTCCTTGAGTCCACTGTCTTAATATTTTATCCATAAGACATCAATCATCTGGGATTTGGCTAGTTCAAAATATAGATTGTCATCACAAAATGAAATTAATTTCTTCTTGAGAAGGTGTTATTATTGCTAAAATAAATATAATGCTTCCATGATCATATCAAAAGTGTGTTCCACTGTTAAAAAAATGTAACCCATTTGTGAATGTGGCCCATTTATATTCAATAATAATAACTAACATTAATTGAGCATTTAGGATGTTCTACACCTCATTCAAGGCATTTAACCACTTCTTCCCAGGTAATAAGAACCGTAGTCGGCACTACTGGGGTAATTAATCAACAATATCACAATGTTCTTCTCAAGCTCAGAATCAAATGATATAGTATACAGGACTAGGGCAGATGGAAAAAAACTATCATTTTTAATACTGATAAAGATTATTGAATAACAGTGCTTTAGATTTGCAGCCAAAAGGAATAGTGAATGCTTCACTTCATTGTAAACAAACTTCTCTGCCAGGTACTGGATGAGCTGGACAACACAAACACTCTCCCCAAAGTAGCAATGCTTTCGCCATTATGTTTACAACATAGCAGACAGCAGACTAGATCGTGTGTTTCCTGGAGAAAAGATGACTCTGAAGAGAAAAGAAGGAACTGAACTGGACAGACATTTACTTCTTCAAATTTTCTAATCAGATAGACTCTCCTCTGTGAGGAAGAATAAGCGAAGAGGCAGAGAGTAGCTGCATGTGTTTCTCCTGTGATTTCCTTCCTCCCTCCCCCCATTGAAAGTAAAGGTCATGTTTCCTTCCCTCAGTGGAATTATGAGAAGAGAGAAATAAATGGCTACATTCCCAAAAAACACTATATTATTCATATAATTAATAACTGAGAAAACAAGCTTAAAATGTTAAATGACTTTCTTAGTTTCACAAAACAAGGAAAAGGCAGAAAACAGACTTATACCAAGTTTTTCAGCCCCCAAAGCTTTAACTGTGATTGCCTTCAAATAATAAATCATTTAGCATCACAAATTTATAGAACACAGAGGAATTTGTGGTTTATATAATCTGTAACATGCAAATAATATTTAGACGATTAGAATAAATACCACTGTGCAATTAATACTAAATTCTATGTTTTTTTTCTTTTGGCCATGCTGTATGGCATGCAGGATCTTAGTTTCATGACCTGGGATGGAATCCCTGCTCCTGCATTGGGAATGGGGTGTCTTAACCACTGGACTGCTAAGGAAGTCCCTAAATTCTATTCAAGCTTTAATTTTTAACTTATTTTTTTCCAAAGAGAATAAGGTACTCAGGCAGACCAAGTGGAGATGGTTTTCCAAGCAGGCAGGAAATAACTGATAAGTCACAGGAGCATGAATAATTATGCTATTCTCCAAGAATCACAGATAATTCCATGAGGATAGGTCTAAGGGATGCTTGCATGTAAGATTATGGCAGAATCTTATGACTGGAAAGCTGGCAGAGGATCAAACTAGGATGAAGTTTGCAAT
This sequence comes from Balaenoptera musculus, assembly GCF_009873245.2. Classification (NCBI taxonomy): domain Eukaryota; kingdom Metazoa; phylum Chordata; class Mammalia; order Artiodactyla; family Balaenopteridae; genus Balaenoptera; species Balaenoptera musculus. The sequence continues at coordinate 28,418,322 of NC_045804.1, forward strand.
ATGTGCTAAGAATTTTGGAATTCCTCCTGAAGTTATCAGGAGTCCTCGAGATTTGAAAGAGTATCATATTGTATGCTTTAGAGTTTAGAAATATCACTCTGACAGATATATAGAGGGAGCATCACAGTGGAATGTGATTGGGGATAAGGAGACCATTCTAGAGACTGTTAAATAGTCCAAGAAAAGGAAGAGGATAAGGTCTTGTTTTAAAGAAGTAGAAATAATTACATAAAGAAATTGATAGATTCATAAGCTCAATGAATATTCAAAGAGTATTCAATTATACTCAGTGAACAATTCAATGTTGGGGGCAGATGAAGGGGGAGATTTGTTCCTACTAACTGAAACATGATGATGACTATTTATTGAAAAGGGGGAAATAGACAATTTGAGGTGGAGGATGACAATATTTTCTGTTTGATCATATTGTGTTTGATAGTCCACTGAGTCCCTCCAAGTGGAGATGTCCAGTAGAAAACTGAACATAGAGTCCTGAACTCAGAAATCTCTTGTTAAGTAATACATTTGTAAGTCATTGGATTAAAGAGGTAGAATTACAGGTAGATGGGATCAGTCAGAACATGTATACAAAATGAGAAGAAAAATGATCAAATAATACCTATTTTGGGATATTAACATTTAAGAGGTAGGAGATGGAAGAGGAGTATATGATTGAGGAATTAGGAACAGGAGATTAAATTTAAGGATGATCACATATCTAGTGAAAATGAAGGAAAGAAGTTATGAGAGGAATTGAAAAATTTCCAGTGGATTTGATGATTAAGAAGCCTCATTGTTGACCTTTATTTGTGAACTTTTAGGGGTTAAAACAAATTATTGTGAATGGATCAGTCAATGAGAGGTTAGAAAATCCAGAGAATGAGTGTGCTTTGATCTTCCAAGAAGCTGAGTTTTAGAATGAAAGACAATCATAAAGAAGTAGCCTCTAAAATAGGAGGAAGAATTGATACAGATAAGATATTTTTATGTGTGTGGTTTGGACGTTGAGAGATTTTCTGTTGACTCTTATTTTATTTGCAGTTAAAGCCAGGACATCCTGAAACAGTGGATGAAGTTCATGGTATTAGAACCTTGAGGAGGATAAAAAAATCAAAAAAAAAAAAAAATCAACTCTTGTCAAGAAAGGCAAGAAACACAGAAAGGTTATGGGACAGCATTAAGACAAGGAAATATAAATGTGACCTCACGGAGAAAAAAGGAATTAAGAAGATTAAAAAGAATTTGAGTGATAAAAGAAACCCCTCCCAAAACACTGGGTACATTCCTATGTCATAGAAAGCATTTATCACACTTTTTAGAAATTACCTTTTATATTATTCTTTTACAGGCCATAAACTAACTTGAGAACAAGGGTTAAGTACTTCATTTTTGCGTCCTTTAAGCACAGAGATTTTCCACTTAATAGATGCTATGGCAAAGACTTTTGGTTGCTTAAACAATGGCCTTTTTCTTTAATTTATAGAATCTCAAATCTGTTCAGTAAGCAATATACCCAAGGCTAAGAGATGAATCATGAATTTTCTATACCCATTATGGTAATCCCATAGATTTTTCATGGTAATTTCCATGAGCAGGGTTCAGCAAACTTTTTCTCTAAAGGACCAGAGAATAAATAATTTTTGGCTTTGAAGACCATACAGTCTCTATCACAACTACTCAACTTTGCTATTGTAGTGGGAAAACAGCCATAGATTATACATAAACGAATAAGCATGTCTGTATTCCAATGATACTTTATCTGAAAAAACAGGTGGGAACAGACTTGACCTAAGCACTAAAGTTTACTGACTGGTGGTAAAGAGTTTGCATATGACACACTTTTGACCAATGACATATAAGCTGAAATCTGTTTGAGGGTCTTCTAGAAAGATATTTTTCTTGATTAAAAAAAAAAGAGAGAGAGAGCTTACCATAGAAAGCCTTTTTTCTCCTTCAAGCTTTGGACAAGCAACAAGGGCAAACCTTCTGTGAACATGAGGTAATAAGTCTGAGGATAAAAGTCAATGTATTGAGAACAAAACAATGGGAGAGAAGACTAAAAAGATCTTAAATCCTTGATGTATCATTGTGTCATTGAATTAACTTTGGAACTGCCAACAACTGTTTTTATTTTAGATACAATCATTGACTATCTTCATTGAATAAGTGACTGATTCTCAGGTGTTTAGTTACTTATAGTCAAAGCACTCTAACCAATCAGAAGCTCAATATGTGTTCCAGGAACATTAAAACATTAAGATCATAAAATGCAAAGAGAGATTAAATATGGGATGTTTTAGTTATAGAAAACAATAAGACAAAATCTAGAATTTTCAGGCAATAATTTCATAGTGTGATGGTTAAATAAACAGCAAAGAAAATGTAAAAGTAGTTAGGTCACTGGAAGATTAAGCTATGAGGTGAGCATTGTGATGGTAAATGTGGTAGGCAGGTGATGGGGGGATAAAAGTTTTTAGACCAAGTGTGACATTGAAATTGCTAGTTTGAGACATATTCATAACCAGGGCTATATATTCTGATGTGGGGGGAGAACTTAGATGAACAAATAAAAATAAAAAACAGTTTTTTGGAAGATGTCCTCCATTTCAGGAAAGTTCAGAAGCAGTAAATCATATGATGGAACTGACAATCTTAGGACAAGCAAATACTCTGGATCAGGTGTTTTACAGGCTAAAACTTTGAAAACTGATGAAAAATGAAAAATATGGAAAAAAAGGTCACAAGGTATTGAGTAATTTTCTTTTCTCTTTTTAAGTGAATTTTATTTTGTATTGAAAGTATAGTTGATTTACAATGTTGTGCCAATCTCTCTTATACAGCAAAGTGACTCAGTTATACACATATAGACATTATTTTTTAAATATTCTTTTCCATTATGGTTTATCACAATGAAATATTACTCAGCCATAAAAAAGAACAAAATAATGGAATTTTCAGCAACATGGATGCAACTTGAGTAATTTTCTTTACTGAAGTAAGGCTCTCTAAGCATATTTGTGGGAGAAAATAAGAGCTTAGTAAAGATGCTTCTGCTTCAAGGTTAGGAGTAACTAACCTGAGAGGATGATTTGCAAAGACAAAAAATGGAATTGTTTACTGAACAGTATGTGCCTAGAACTCTGAAGAAATTTTACAGTGAAGTAGCATTTGATCCACAATTACAACACACACAGTAAATAGCTTTGGAGGAAATTCTAATTTTTTTTTGGTCTTTTTACAGAAGATCAATTAAAAATATATTGCTCAAATGTCCAACATCAATGTTCACATTCAACCCAAAAATTAAAAAAAAAAATCATAAAGATACACTTGTCTAAGTAAAATAAAAATTAAAAGTTGGAAAATGAACTATATAGAATTTATATGCAACAACTTTTGTTGTATAACAAATCCAAGAGCTTAGTAACTTAAAACAACAACCATTTATGTAGCACAAGATTTTACTGGTCAACAATTAGGGTTGGGCTTAGTTTGGCATTTCTTTTGGTCTGGCTTGGCCTGGCTGATCTTGGTTGGGCTTGTTTGTGCATCTGTTATCAACTGGTGATCAGGGTGCCTGGTTTATGATGACCTTAATCATTGCAGCTTGAATGGCTGGGATCTTTCTTTGTGCAGTCTGTCAACCTCCAGCAGGTTGTCAGCCCTGACTCGATTCGTTTGATGGTTCCTGAACTCCAAGATCAGCAAGAGTAGAAACTGCAAAGGTTCTTTGTATAATGAAATATGCCTTTTAAAATTGTCAACTACTCTATCATATTTATCTGAAATTGCAAAATAAGTAGAAATGTGAAACTTTACCTTCACCAACTGACCAAAAAGAATATATTAATATAGAGTATTTGAAATATAGAGCAATACATCAGGTTAAGTCAAAGACAGGAGACATTTAAGGTATAGCTGTGTGTTTATTTTAAATTCCTTATGATATTCTTTTTAAGAATGTATAGTCTGAAAGAATATGAAAAACAGTATTTAGAACTTAGCTTGCAAGATCAACTAATACTGTCTAATGGTTCAAATAGTATTAATTACCTGAGCAATACTTATATATATATTATCTGCATTTATACATAAAATTATGGATATAGAAAACAAAGTTTGTATATTAATATAGTGTGTATTTCCATATTAGAAAGACAAAATCAACCAGAAGACTTTTCTCATCAGTAAAATAAAAAATAATTAAATGTGTACATTTTCTTTGAATTCCAGATTATTGGTAATAAAGACTGAATTGTGTAGAGTATTTTAGTTGCTTTTAACCAAATATTCAATGTGTATCAAATAGTATAAGTAATAAATGATGCATACAGATATTAAAATATATAAGCAAAAATTTAAAAAGATCATGAGTAATGTTAATTTCTATAAATTGTTAGAATATAAAGAAGAGAGCATCACTGCACACAGATTAAAACAAATATAAGCCAAAGTGTTTCTAGTTGAACCATAAGAGAATTCTCCTGGTGGAAACTGGAAAGTTTTTTGATTGTGTAATGATGGAAGGATGCCTCATTTTTCATCTCTCCCGCTTCCAAAGAAAAAAAGACTTAAAATTCATTAATTGACACTTGCAGCTGTATAAACCTCTTTTGCTCTGAATTGAAGTCTCTGGGCTATCTTTTAAAAATGATTTTTAGGTTTGGTATATAATTTGCATTTTTGAAGTGTACTTTGTGGAAAGGGGGAAAGTGAATGTCTACATGCTGCAGAGGAGAAAAAAAGCCCCACACCCACTGGTGTAGCTCAAACAATGGGACATAAGTTGAGTTAAAATCTGAGATTTGGTTGAAACTAGGTAATTATTTAATTTCATCTTTTAACCCCTAAAGGTAGAAATTAACTGCTCTTATTTTGCTGGGTCTTATAATTTCTGAATTCAGCCCCATCTTAGAGCACAACTAAAAGACACAATAGATTAAACAGTTTCATAAAATTCTTTAGGATAAAATATCTAAGTATATTAGTTAGAAGAAGAACAAGAGAAGGAAGAGAATAACTAGCTATTTCAGCCATCTTTCTTTGTGCTGCCCTCTACCAGCTTTCATTCAGAGCAGATTTTCTTCAAAACTATTCTCTTTGCTCTGTGACACTTTCCTTAATCACCTATTCCAAGCCCTCCCCTACTCCAATATCACTTTGTACAAATCTTTAGTTTTTTCACAATGACATAGAATCTTGTTTTGTTCTTGTTGCTTATTCTTTCCCCCAATATGATGAGATTTTGGGGGCAGTAATTGTGCTTTGATCATGACTATATGAATACCATGTAGTACAGTGTCTGTCATATAGCAGGTGCTGGGTAACTGTGTAAAATGAATTGAACATCAGAGTGAATGCCACAAGCCATCAGGCTCAGAAGCATTCCCTATTGCAAAGGAGCTCCCTTTCATTCCTGTGGGATCTTCTATCTCCTCTTACATTTGGATATTGGGGATTGCTGTAACATTTTGGGAAACACAAGTTCCCAAAATGAAAGGAGTCACAAAACACAATCTAAACTCTAGATTCCCTTCTTTCTCTCTAGGAAGTCAAAGTATCATTGGGAGGCTTCCATCCACTTCTCATGCCTTCATTCTTGGGTGTCCATTGCCAACTATGACCCCAAAGAGCCACATAATATATTTACACTTTGTTGATAAGAAGTTCTAAGTGTAAGGAAGTACATTGGACTGAGAATCAGGAAGCATCTGGATTGTGCTGTAGCTTTTGTATATGTCATTTCATGAGATCTTCACAACAACCTTCCACACACATGTGAAATTGTAATCCCACATATTCACCTTTCTCTTATTTTCTCATTTGTGAAATTTTATTCTGTGACTGGTCAGGTTGTTTGCTTTCAGTATGCTATCTAAAATTCTTCTCACTTCAGAATTAGTAAGTTGATCCTGGTGAGGTCACAGTACATGAATTATAAGGCATATATATGGTAGATGATTTGAGTTGGTCCTGTTTGTTTACAAAGCCAATGCTTATATTACTAACTCAGAGTTCTAGTCTGCATTCTGCTGTCAATCACTCAATTATCTAAGTCTGAACATGTGAAAGAACTTCTCTTCCTGTTTTTCTATAAAAAGAAGGAAGATGATTAGATGATTTTGAAGGCACTGCTTCTCAAATTTTACAGGAATAGAGATCACCTTGGGATCTTGTTAAAATGTAATTCTTATTCACTAGGTCTGGGGTAGGACCTGAGGTTCTGTGTTTCTTGAAGGTTCCTAGGTGATACCAAAACACCTGGTCCATAGACCATACTTCCAGTATGAAGGTGGCTTTTTCTAAGAATTCTTCATTCTACAGACAAAACTATTTTCTACCAGTGATCCTCCAGGCCATATTAGATATACTCTAATCCTAAAAAAAAAACAAAAACAAAAACAAATAACAAAAAGAAAAAAAAACTGAAGAAGAGAGAAGTCAATCAGAAACATCCCAGTGTGACTGTTGTATTGATGAACAGTTTTGCATCCGTAAGAGCAACTGCTAACCATGCAATGCGCTTTCACGTTTCACAGCTCCCTGAATAAAATTCCAAAGACCATCTGTTTGAGCCACCACTGGGGATGGCTTTCCATCTGTACTTAGTATTTCCCTGCTTTGCAATAATCACCTGGCTACCAAGAAGCTCCAGAACCTTTAAAGAAAGAAACACAAAACTTCTCTTCCAAGGATTGATGATAACAGGCAATTGAGCTAATGCTACACAACACAACACAGTATGAATATATCTTTCTAATTCAGATCTGGATTCATTTGGTTTTGGAGTAATTGCTGACACCTTTAGCACATAATGACAGACACTTTTGCACATTTCCTGGAAAAAGTAAGTTTCATACACTTTTCACCATTAAAACAATCATATCAGCAATACTTATAAATAGCATTGCAAGGGAGAAAGGGAAGAGTGGTGTATAAAAGGGAGTTGAAAAGGAAGAAAATGTTGGTATCACAAACTGCGGTGCCAAGTTCTCTGTTACAACTAAATCAGAGTGGCCACTGAGGTCAAGTTTGTAATTAAACACAAACCACTTTGAAAACTATGATTTGAAGTTAAATTAGCTTATGTTATTAAGATGTTTGCTTTAATTTAATATTTTAAATTTTGCATTAGACATTAATATATCAATGTTTCATGGAAATAACAACATATAAGAAAATGTTGATGCTGAAGCTACAAGATGTCTTATCAGAATTTTTTCTTTCCTGCATATATTCTTGGTATACATTTGATAAATCATGGAATTCCTTCTTCCTTCATTATTACCAGTGACCTCACTGGTCTTGAAAGTCATCATGTTTGTAAGGGTGGTAATTTTCAAAGGATCAGCAATTTTTAAATGTTGCTATCCAAATTCATCTTTCTATTTTGATCATGTTTTTCTTACACAAGAGAAAATACTAATGGATGTGTTTTTGTTTCTTTCTCATATGAAAGACCAAGTAAGTTATTATAGTTTGCATGGAAATTGTGGGCTAAAGGAACTTTTCTTAGCTGCTGGTTTTTCAGTGTTGGAACATAAGAGAGAAGGAAAGGACTTAGTGGACATTCTTTCCTCTCCTACATCTTTAGTCATCCAAGGTAGTACCTAAATCAGATGGAAGTCAGAGTCAGTATGTTATGTGCAAAGTGGAAGGCTGGCAGTTGAGTAATAATGTGTGCCAATTGCTAACATATCATTGACATGCATTAAAAAAATTCCAACAGAGTTGAAAACCCACTAATATTAAACTTTTGATGAGCTCTTTCTACTATTCTTTCATGAGTTGCCTCCCTGGCTTTGACTTGTTTGTTTAGAGAGCTTTCTTTTCCTCTGCTGTAAGAAAGTATTATAACCAAGACAAAGTTGTGTGGGATACACAACTTTTCTTTTCAAATGTACTATATGAAAGACATATCCCCCTTGACTGACCCTTCAAGTTGATCTTTTGAAATGTAATAAAGAGATAAAGACCTCCTTGAGTACTGTATTTTTCCCCTGTTTTATTGGGATAGCCATCACTTTTCTTAGGGAACAACAAAGGATATAATGGATACAGAGAATCATTTGATAAAATGTCTCAAGTTAGAAGACAAATGTGCAAGAAGCTGAGAATTTCAGGATGTTTTAAGAAATAGCCTTTTCTTTTCCAACTTGGATGAATAAAACAATAAATGGATAGGTTAAAAAAAAAAACAAAACTAAAAACAATGAGGAGCAAAATTTTCTTTTTCTCCTGGATTTATAAATCTTAAATTTAACAAAATGCAGACTCACAGCAATCCCTTTCAATATTTCACTTAAAGGAAATTGTAATATAAGTACAAAGATAGTTGAAGAACTCACATTCAAAGCTCTATTCTAAAGTGTTTTGGCATCATGCTTAATATTTTACTATTCTTGTATATGTTAAAAAATGTTAACCATATAAGTATACATGCTAGATTTTACTACAATAGTTAATCACAGTGTATAAAATATTAAACACATACCAGTTAAATGAAATCTGTACCAAAAGTTCAAGAAACTCCTGAAGCATGGTACTAGAATTTAAGAGATCCATGGAAACAGCCACCTATAGAAGGCTTAGCTATAGTTTTTACATTATTCCTAAGGTTTCTGTCCCTTGCTCCAACAAATGGGAGCAACAAAGAATTTGTATTGTACAGATTGGGCATAAAGACATATAGATCAGGGTTCATGACTTCAGGAACATCAGGTTCTGCTTCCACCTTCCATTTTGCTAACTGTATCCATTAACCATTTGTTAAGGCTTCACTTTCCTATTACAAGAGAAAGATCCTTTGAAACCACACTGAGAGAAAGAAATGTTTGGAATGCTACTATCACTGGAAGAGGAATGTACTGAATTAAATTCATTCTAAAATGTGAATTATTGGAATAAATCTACCTAAGGAGGCAAAAGACATGTACTCCAAAAACTATAAGATGCTGATGAAAGCTATACCTTGTTCTTTAATTGGAAGAAGCAATATTGTGAAAATGACTATACTACCCAAGGCAATCTACAGATTCAATGAAATCCCTATCAAATCATCAATGACGTTTTTCACAGAACTAGAACAAAAAAATTTTTAATTTGTATGGAAACACAAAAACCCCCAAATATCAGGGTAATTTTGAGAAAGAAAACCAGACTGGGAGGAATCAGACTCCCTGACTTCAGACTATACTACAGAGCTACAGTAATCAAAACAGTATGATATTGGCACAAAAAATAGACAGATAAATCAATGGAATAGGATAGAAAATCCAGAAATAAACCCACACACCTATGGTCAATTAATCCATGACAAAAGAGGCAAGAATATATAATGGAGAAAAGACAGTCTCTTTAATAAGTGGTGCTTGGAAAACTGGATACTACATGTAAAAGAATGGAACTAGAAAATTCTCTAACCTACTATACAAAAATAAACTCAAACTGGATCAAAGACATAAATATAAGACTGGCTATTATAAAATTCTTAGAGGAAAACATAGGCAGAACACTCTTTGACATAAATCACAGCAATATCTTTTTGGATTCGTCTCCTAAAGTAATGGAAATAAAAATAAAAATAAACAAATGGGCTCTAATTAAATTTAAAAGCTTTTGCACAGCAAAGGAAGCCATAAACAAAATGAAAAGACAACCTACAGAATGGAAGAAAACATTTGCAAATGATATAACCAACAAGGGAATAATCTCCAAAATATACAAACAGACCATACAACTCAATATCAAAAAACCGACTCAACCCAATCAAAAAATCGGCAGAAGATCTAAATAGACACTTCTCCAAAGAAGACATATAGATGGCCAAGAGGCACATGAAAAGATGCTCAACATCGTTAATTATTACAGAAATGCAAATCAAACTACAGTGCAGTATCACCTCACTCCAGTCAGAATGGCCATCATCAAAAAGTCTACAAACAGTAAATGCTGGAGAGGGTGTGGAGAAAAGGGAACCCTCCTATACTGTAGGTGGGAATGTGAATTGGTGCAGCCACTATGGAAAAAAGTCTGGAGGTTCCTTAAAGAACTAAAAAGAGTTCCCTTGTGATCCAGCAATCCCACTTCTGGGCATATATCCAGAGAAAACTATATTTTGAAAATATATATGCAACCGAATATTCATTGTAACATTATTTACAATTGCCAAGACATGGAAGCAACCTAAAGGTCCATGTATGAACAGATAAAGAAGAAGTTTTATATATATATATATATATATATATATATATATATATATATATATATGCCATGTAATATGTAATATATAATATTACCAATAATATATAATATTACTCAGCCATAAAAAAGAATGAAACAATGCCATTTGCAACAACATGGATAGACCTAGAGATTATCATACTAAGTGAGGTAAGTCAGACAGAGAAAGATAAATATCATATGATATCATATGATACATATTGGAATCTAAAAAAAAAAAACAAATCAACTTATTTACAAAACAGAAACAGACTCACAGACAGAAAACAAACTTGTGGTTCCTAAAGGGGGGAGAGGGACGAGGAATAAATTAATAAATTGGGATTGACATATACACACTACTATATATAAAATAGATAACCAACAAGGACCTACCATATAGCACAGGGAAATATACTCGATATCCTGTAATAACCTATATGGGAAAATAATCTGAAAAAGAATGGACATATGTATATGTGTAACTGAATCACTTTGCTGTACACCTAAAACTAACATAACATTGTAAATCAACTATATTTCAATAAAATAAAAATATAACATGTGAATTATCTATATAGAGCCTTTGTAAATAATCAGGTTTGACTAAGTTAAAAAAAGGTGAGATGACAATAATTATATAATAAACATGTTGAAGCTTAATACATTTCTAATTGGATTATTTATCTTAGGAACAGGTAAACAGGAAACACTAAAGAGAAATTTAGTTAATTCAAAGAAGTAATTCATAAATGAGTCTCGAACTCCATGAATATTTTTCAACATTATTTTGTGTGATGCATTTGAATTCTTCAAAGGTGCTTTAGGAGCAACCACAGGCCTGCTTGGGCTATATTCTGTGTCTGGTCTTTAGTTCAATGAAAGCAGTTTTGCTTCCAGCTGTTCAAAACATTGGGTTTCAAAATTATATTTAATTAAAAAAATATTTGGGGCCATTCTAGTCTAGTTGATGTTGTGTTCACATTTTTAAAAGATATCTTTTATGTAAAACAAAAAAAAGCACACAACAATTAATAGCTTTTCTATCTGTTTAATCTCTATGTATGAATTTAACATATTTAGATTGAACTGTGCCTAGCAAACCCATTTTTTTATTCTACCAGTGCTTTCCATTGGATGGTATTTCCCAGCCTCCATTGCAATTACATGTGGTCATGTGGCTGAGTTCTGCCAAATGTACTCCACTTCCAGGTCCAGTCCATAAAATCCTTGCACTCCTGATTCACTCTCTTTCTTCACCTGTCACCTCAATATCACTGCCCAGAGTGACCTTGGAAACTAATGATTAAAACTGACACATCCTCCATTGGCTTAGGTCACCATATAACTCCATGAGACAGACAGAGTCTTATTCCTGTTCACTTTCTGTGAACTATAAATAAACCTTATACTGGGCTGTCAATGATATTTTAGAGCTTATCTGTTACAGCAACAAGCATCACCTTAAATAATACATATGACTTGGAACAATATTTCTGCAAAAACTCTATAGTAAACATTTACCTAATTGTAAAACTTTACAAGAATTCTGATTAAAGTCAGGAAGAAGACAAGAATGCTTGCTATCCCTGATATTTAATACTGTATTGAAAGTCCTAACCAATGAAATGAAACAAGTAAAAAATAAAAATTATAAAGATTGCAAGAGAAAAAATGCTCCTGTGTGCATATAACATTATTCTCAATATAAAAATTGTACAAATTAACAGAGCTAATGATAGAGCTTAGTACATTTTCTGGGTAGAAGATGCACAACATAAAAATTGGTAGGTCTAAATTCCAACACTGTGAAATAATACATTTCTGTTATTTTTAAGCCACCCATTTGTAGAATTTTGTTAAGAAAACTCTAGGAAAAGAATACACCTACCTTGTCATTTTACCAACTTCCTGAGAACCTAGGAAAGTTTCTCTGTTAACTTACAAAAAGATTTTGGTTAACACAAAATTACATTGAGAGAATTCTTCTGCCATGCTAATCGTTTAGACCCTCAATGCTATAAGATAGTCAGAAACCCACAAATACTTCAATGGAAGAGATGCAAACTCATGTCTTTGATTAAATTCTGCTATTTTTAAAAGAAAAAGTGAAGGCAAGGTGTGAAAGTAGAGGAAGGAAGGAGGAATTGAAGTGAATCTTTCATTCTCTTCAACTACTAAATATGTCTACTTGAGACATATTTCATTGCAAGACTTGGAAAACCTTAGTACTGTTTTACTCTGGTTTTCATTGCTTTATCGCACAACAGCAAAGGAGCTACGTAAATGGAAACTGTCAATCCACTAAAAAGAAACAGCAGTTATGGTCTCCATAATAACCTTCACTGTCCCAAAAAGTGAGGAATTAGTGGAAGGAGTAATAAGAATCTGTGTGTCTCAAGGAATTCTGGTTTCCCAACAATGACAGATAGGTGGGAGGAGAGTTAACCACTGAATTGGGCTCCAAGACTTCAAGGAACAAGATGAGTTAATATGAGTTTTATGATGATTCACACTGATTCTCAAAGCCTAGCATGTGCATAATAGGTTCAAAATATTCCTTGGGTCATTTCTAAATCCAACAGTGATGCTAATTTAATTTATTCTCTAAAGTTTGATCAGTATGAGCTATATTAATACAGCAAACACATCAGTGTGAAAAGATTGTTACTTTTATCATTGAAGACCATGGTTCTCAAGCTGGTTTCCTATAAGAATTGCTTTGAGCACCTGTTAGAAACTCATATTACTGGGCTCTACCCAAGATTTAAAGTGTCAGAACCCCCAACTGGGACATATCTGTGCTTTAAATAAAATCCCCATGTTTATCTGGTGCAACCAGCATTGCATGGATTTCCACATGGTAGTCATGTATCTAAAGAGTCACCCGAGTAAGGCTGGAAAAAGACTCTACAGATACTCACCCTTTATTATGTACATAGTCAATGCTATGTGTTTTGCTAGGTTATCTCGTTAATCCTCATAGAAATTCTATGAAAGAGGAAGTAGTGTTAATCTCCTTATAGAACCAATGGAAATGAGGCACAGATTACATAAATAAATTGCAGCAGTAAAGTGCAAGACAAGAGTTGGAGCTGACATACAAATCCAAGTTTGTCAAACTGCAAGCTCATAATCTTTTTATAATGGCCTCCAATTTCATGGCCAAAATAGTTCTTATGAATGAAATGGATCAAGGAAAAAACAAAACAAAACAGTTCACTTCTATTCAAGATGATCTGTGGAAGATGGTAGAGAGCACTGTTCCCCCTCCCACCAGGGGGTATTAACATATAATAATGTCTAATTTTAATAGTAACAGCAGTATTACATAAGGTTGTATGCTTTTCAGAGAGTTTTCACATAAAACATCTTATTAGATCCTATCAACAATATTCTGTGGTAGGTAGGACAGAGATTATTAACTACATTTATAGATGAGGACAGGGTGGCTCAGGGAAGAAGAAAAGGAGACATTTCAAGATTGCACTGACAATGAAAAGTTATTAATTCTTTCTGCTTCCACTCTCCCATAATATATCTTTATCTTTTTTGAGGAAGTCATACTTGTCTTCACTGTTTACTCCAACCTCATCAAGTGTGAAATCTGATTTTTAGAAGCCAAAATGATAGTGGAAATGACTGAAAATGACAGTGTAATAAGAAAGTAAACGTGGGTTTCAGATTGAGATTTACGTCTACAATTTACTAAATATATGAAAAGGAAAACTAAACTCTAAGGCTCAGCTTTACTCCCCTGTAAAATGTACATGAAACTAATATTCCATATATTAGAGATTTGGAAGAATATAAATTACCTATCCCAGTGCCCTGAAATCACGCACAATAAATGCTGGCACTATCACCACTATTGCAAAGGCATCCACAGATATGCAGATAGCACAGATAGCAGAAGGAAGATATCAGGAATCCAGGGGGTGCTATTACACAGAACCTTTGGCAGAGAGTGAGGCATATATCATTATCTTTTCTTTGGGGAGATAGAGGTAGTCTCCATCCCAAGAATAAAATGGATGCCCTTTGTGGGGAACACTGAGAATTTTTATAATAGCTTGAAGAGAAATCCTTTGAATACCTTACATTTGGGGAGATTTGAGTAATTGTTTTCTGGGTCTGGCAATGCCTTTTGTGTAGCTTTTCACTTTTGAGCTGAAGGGACCAGGGGAAAGCTTGTGTGAGCTGGCTGCTTAGGGATACTCTCAGCTTCTCATCTTAAGAAAAAATTGATAAATGAGACCTTCAGCTTTCCTTCAAAATTGTCATAGTTTGATTTACCACATTAGATAGAAGACAGGACTTCAGTGTAGCAGCTCCAACTAGGAAAACAAATTATGCATTTGTCTCAAACAACTTGATCTCCTTAGGACTAGGGCCTAGCAGGCAGAGGATAGAGAGAAAACAAAACAAAACCAACCAACCAAACAATCAAACAAAAAGTAACCATGGTTCAGTACTTACTATGGGCCAGAGATATGCTTTGGGTAGTTTACTTTTTAAAACCCATAATAAGCCTTTAAGAGAGGTGTTTTGGTTCTGCTTTACAGAAGACTAAACTGACATTAAAAGAGTTTAAGTGACTCTCTCAGGGATTTCCAAAACATAATTATTGAGCTGGTATTAAAATTCATGTCTGCTTGTCTGAAGAAACTATTTTCACTCTGTCATGCTGCCTACTATTTTGTACATTATGTACCTGTGGTTTTAAATTTTCATTCAGTTTAAAATTGAAATATAGTATACAGAGATAGAAAGATTTCTATATTTTCTTTAACATCTTTATTGGAGTATAATTGCTTTGCATTGCTGTGTTAGTTTCTGCTGTATAACAAAGTGAATCAGCTATACATATACATATATCCCCATATCCCCTCCCTCTTGTGTCTCCCTCCCACCCTCCCTATCCCACCCCTCTAGGTGGTCACAAAGCATCAAGCTGGTCTCCCTGTGCTATGCGGCTGCTTCCTACTAGCTATTTTACATTTGGTAGTGTATACGTGTCCATGCCACTCTCTCACTTAGTCCCAGCTTACCCTTCCCCCTCCCCGTGTCCTCAAGTCCATTCTCAACGTCTGCGTCTTTATTCCTGTCCTGTCCCTAGGTTCTCCAGAACCATTTTTTTCTTTTTTTAGATTACGTATATGTTAGCATATGGTATTTGTTTTTCTTTTTGTGACTTACGATATTTTAAGCATTGTGTCTAACCCCCAAATGAAGGATTGGTTATAGTTATTCTTCAAAGATTAAAGTATTTTTCTTCCTTCCCATTTTGAATTCAAGAACTGAGGTGTTACATCAATTACCCTCTGAAGACTTGCACAGGGGCTGTGAATAAGACTCCTCCTACCTTCACACTCTCACTTTTCCTTGGGATTCAAAAACAATGCAACAACACAACAAGAACAGTGATGGGCAAACAAAGGTCCCTGTCTTGATTGATCTGTTCTTCATTCCCACTGCCAACTCCTTCTCCATACAATGCTTTACAATGCACTGCATCTATAATACCCTGCCATATAAAAATTAGTATGAACATAATAAACTTCAGGCACAAAAACCTCTAATCCTCACACCATTCCAGAGCCATTATGGTGACAATGACATAATTTATAAAAAGGAAAATTAGCAAAGCTCTGTGCCAGTTATCAGAAACAAAGCACATGTCCGAGGCACACATCAGAGACCTCATTTTCAAATTTTAAATTACTTGTAGCTCTTCACCTTAAGATTTCAAAGTGGTGTCATCTGGAGCTTTGAATTTAAGCATAACTCCAACAAATCAGATTTATTGGGGAATAACTGAAAATTCTGTGCATGAGAATAAACAATTTTTCCTTTTATGAGTTTATATACTTCCTAATTGTGCTCTGGTTTTCTCTTCAAGTCACAGGGTCGTCCATGTCAGCTTTGCTTACCACTTTTCCTTCTCTCGATTCTGAATGTGCTTGATACCCAAAGGAAAAAAAGTCTGGTTTTATTTAAAATTGGCTTTAGTGTTTGCATGCGTTGTATTTAAGACATACAAATCAGGAAATTAGATAGATTCCTGACAGCCATGGGAATTAATTACTTCTACCCATTACACATCAAGACCAAATTATTTTACTTCTTGAAACAGTTTTTCTTAATTGTTTCATGCTTTGCAGAGTCATATTAAACCCAAATAGTCACTTCTTTGGTTTTATCGACAATGTATGGTTTGAATTATGTTGTTGATGGTCTTTTTGGAAACTGTACTTTTTACTATTTCTTTTCTTTCCTGCTTCCATTTGTAATTTGATGGTGGCAGGGCCTTACCTAAATTAAAGTTTGTTTTATTCTTTAGAGTTACTTCAATTGATATATATTTTCAATATTTACAAGCTACATCTAATGGAATCAAGAATAAGAATTTTTTGCTCTTAATTTTTCCTTTGGCTGTATTTTTTTCAATATGGTAGCCACTGCCCACATGTAGTTATTTAAATAATTTAATTTTATTAAAATTAAGCAAAATTAAAATATAAGTTTGTTGGTAATATTGACCATGTATCAAGTTCTCTCTCTATGGTAACCTGTGGCTAGTGGTTACTATTCTGAACAGCAGAGGTAAAGAACATTTCTATCATCATTGCAGAAAGGTCTATTAGACAGAAGTGCTTCAAGGGCTCCTTCCAAATGATGAAGCAACTGCTTCTTCACAGAGTTGTAATGAAGAGTTACCAAAAGAAACATCCAAACCCTCCCCCACAAACCCTAAGTGTCTTTATGATGACACAGGTTCATTAAATACTCATTTATTGGACTACTGGTTATGGTCTATAACAGGGTTCTGGTTTGAGTGTAAGAATGTTCATCACTGGAAATCCAACGGCCTTCCATGTGGTTATTTGCATGAGGGATCAAGGATTCAAATACGAAAGGGCCAGTAAGAAAGGCTTATTATTGAGAGTGTGTTTAGCATGTATAGAAGAAGGTAGAGGGGAGGGAAAAAATTGGTATACCCTGTTATAAGTGAAATTTAAATTTATTGGTTGAGATCTCCAGATGCAAGCTCCTAGGGGAGATAATTATTCATTATAAATGGAAGACATGTTTAGCTAGAGTTTATAAAACACTGAGGCACAAGGTACATACCTCTGGGATACTTAGAAGAAAATAAAACTAAAGGAAGCAGATATTCCTTCCCAATGTCCTTTTGGCACCTGGGCAGATGGAGACTATATCTACAAGAGACCATTGGAAACAATGACATCTAGTGAGGTAATACAGTGTCTCTTGGAACAATAGGTGACCTGAGAGGACTGACAGCCTTGGGACATCAATAACATCCCCTGAAAGGACCTGGTGCAGTATCATCAGAGCCTCTCAGGGAACACAAAGAGCAGGAGATGCATCTAGGATGGAGAGAGGTAACCTAATGGCAAAGAGTAGAAGTTAAGAGATGCCTTACAAAGAATTGTTGTCCACTTCTCAGTGCTTATCAGTATAAAAAATAAGATGATACATTTTAGTTTATCAGAGAAGTAACATGGTTTAATACTTGCATTAATATTTGAATACATGGTTCTTGGTGGGGTTGAAATGGCTATAATAATCTAGTATATTAATTTAGGGTAACATTACATTAAATTGCAGGGAGTACAATGTACATATTTATATGTATTTTTGTACAACAAAGCACTGATGAGGATGAGTAACTGTTAAATAAACAATTTCCCCCTTCTC
This sequence comes from Balaenoptera musculus, assembly GCF_009873245.2. Taxonomy (NCBI): domain Eukaryota; kingdom Metazoa; phylum Chordata; class Mammalia; order Artiodactyla; family Balaenopteridae; genus Balaenoptera; species Balaenoptera musculus. The sequence goes on from NC_045804.1 coordinate 28,436,268, forward strand.
TTTCTTTTTTTTCATCATTTGTTTTTAAGCTATCTGGGCACTATTTACTATCAGTAAATAATAAAGTATTCTTCAACATTGGTAGGTTGAGGTAAGCTTTATCAATTAAATCCAGACACCTAAGGGAATCAAGGAAAAAGTTGGAATTTGGGGATTTACAAGTACACCTATGAACTAAAACTGTGACTCACTCAACAGCTAATAACACATGTCTGAATATTAACTCTCACTTCCTGCTGTCCTGCTATACTATTCATTACAAGAAATGAGACCCAACTGAATAAACATTGCGGACAAAGATTGAAATTAAAGAATTCAATGTGAATCTGAATCATTCCTTCCCTATTGACCCTGAATGAGAAAAACACATAAATGTATGTTTATTTGTTTGTTTGTTTATCTTTCTCCCTCTTCTTGCCATAAAAATATCTTATGCACTTCTCAGAAGCTGGAGCTCTTGCATAGCTCTGTCATCAATTAACCATGTAACCTAGATCAAAAGCTACATTTATTTCCATTTTGTCATAGGTAACTTTCAGATAGCAACCCCCATTTTATATGTGAAAATGTGAATGGGAAACCAAGAAAAAGAACCATGCAAATGCTGTTTATTGAACATGTGCCAGGTATCAGGTACATTTACTAAAATTTTTAATACTACTTTCTTTTAAATAATCTATGATGTAGTATAATGGAAATCTGTAATATGTAGTAATCCTCCCAGAATCTGGATACTCTCCTTAGTTTGGGGCCTGCAAAAATTGAAGGGAAGCAGAGTTCACCTCTTACTATCAGAGTCTAGGTGTTGGGTGTCAGGCCTTACCTTTGCTCCTTAAAACTAAAGCACAGCCACAGTACCTAAGAAAGTCCACTTGCCTAGAAAATTGAATCTTGAGTTACTCAAAGGTTCAGGGACTGTTTGCAATGACTGTGGCAGAGAATCTATAATAAAATCCCATCCACCACTCCATAAAAAATTTAATGTGGTAGGATCATGGCTGCACCTGGCATTCTTTGGTCCCTACTCACTTTTTCTCTACCTTCTTATGGCTTCTGGGAGTTTCCTGATATCTCCTCAATACATTATCCTCCTGTTAAATTTAGCTAAAGTAGTTTCTGTTTGTTTTCTTTTTATTTCACAGAAGAAAGAGGTAGAGGTCAGACCTCTCAGGTGGTTTATGTATGTACAGAGAACACAATGCTCAGGTAAATACTTTTTAGAGTCAGTCTCTAAATAAGGTTCTAATGAGAATGTCAAATGCCACTCTTTTCTGAAGAAAATAGAAGAGATTCAATACATATTCCACCAGTTATCTCTCAGGTTTTTCTCTTTATCAAAATCAATAGAGCAAGAGTTACAAAACTTCAGGTGCCTAAGATTTACCTGTGGAGCTTGTTAAAATGCAGATTTCTAGGCCAGGGTGGGGACCCCATTTTAGCAGACACCACACAGATTTTATTGTCATTGATGAATCCTGCAGAAAGGCTGAGGCTAAAGGGACCAACTTTTCTACCTTTTCCTCCCTCTTTTATTTCTTTTCAGTGGCCTCCAAGGGAGTTGCTGTCCATATCCCACCCATTCTGGCCTCTGTCCACCATATACTCCCAATTACCTGGAAGAACTGCTGGAGCACTAGCTTAGGCATGTGCAAATCTTTCACTGAGTATCTCTGATTCTTAAGATTATTTTTGGAATAATAATATGCAAGACAGACCCTCAGGATACAATTCCTGGTGCTAGTGCACTGGCTGATTTGACAAACAAGCCTGCTCAGTGACCTTGTGTTGATAACACAGACGTTGTTCTGGACTATGGGTGTCAGGTTTCTTAGGCCACTTACTATCCTCTTTCTGATCTAGACTCAACTCACAGCACTTTATAGTTACATCTGGTAATGATTTTTCTGCTGTGACCAAGATGTTGCCAAAGTTTTTCCATTTTCCTCTTTCCATTTCTGAGACTGCGAAAGTGCTATTATTTCCCAATGTAAAGCATCCTTACATATAAGAAAATACTTTGTTTCTTTAGTGGCTTACACTTTCCAGTTCAGCAATCAGAAAAGAAAGTGAGGCTTTTATCTAGCTCCATTTCAAAAATCTTGGGAGAAAGTCTAGAATTAGGCAAACGTGAATAATGTGCTCACTTATGGGAAGAGGGAGAACTATTTTTAAACAGGCAAAGAGTGCTAGTAGAGATATCATTATGAGGGAATAATCTTAGATGCCATCATGATGATTTCTGATAAGACTCACAGAAGATTCTCTGGTTAGACTGAATCCTCCTCCTATCCTTTATGCTTCCATTTTCTTGTCTCACTTACATTGGCTAAACTTGGGTTCTACAGTTGAACAGGTACTTTCAGGGGAAAGCTAGATATTTCTCAATATTTTTTCTTTCTAGATTAAAATTTAAAGGACATTAACTGAATACCTACTATGTGGCAGGCATATTTGTAGATTACCTCATCAAAGTCTCACTCTCAGTGAGAGAGATGATATTTTTCACAATTTATGAAAAATAAACCAGCTGAGAGATTAAACAACTTGCCAAAGATTACACAGCCAATAAATAGTTAATGTAAGATGTGAATTCAATCCTTGATTTCAAGACCAATGCTCTTCCCACTATTATACAGGTGTAATATATTCACCACTCAAGCATGATCAACCAAGAATTGGATGCTAAACCCAAACCATTCAGCTTTAATTTATCACTGACAGCTTTTAATCTCAGTTGTACTATGTTTTCTTTGCACCTGTCCCCATATAAGGAAGATTCTTATATCTAACACTCCATCCATAGTACTTCACTTATTCCTATTCTTCAATAACATATTTCCTGTGCCCAACTAGATTTCTTACTTTTTTGAGCACTTAACAAACTTCTTTAGCCACCTGTATCATTTCTGGCTTGAAACCATGACCTTGTTTTTGATCCTTTCCTCATTCACTTCACAAATAATTTTTGAGCACCTGTTATGACTTCTCCATCTCTTATATGCAATTAGCCACTGGGTTTTCTTTCTCTTTGATTAAATCTATGTGCTTTAATCTTTGAAGTGAGTATTTGATTTGATTTTTCCACTCAATTCCTAGTTCACTGCTTCCTACAGTCCACTCCTAGATTACTGCAGTAACCCTTGGCTGGTATCCCTGTCATTAATATACCTCAGATTGCCACCATCTTCCACTAAATCAATTTAGGTGCTCAATTCACACACCACCTCCTTGGGGATGCCTTATTTTGTTTTCCAGGACTAAACTAGTTACTAGAAGTACTCTATTCAATATTTTAAAACAGACTTTAAAAAGATTGCTTTAAAAGAAATTTAGCAAAGGGCTATATTGTGGTGATCATAAACATAAACTTACTAGAAAAATGAAAACCACAAAACTCCTAATAAAATTTAAATGTGTTTTTATGGATTTGGATGAATTTTCCAGTGATAGCCCTATACATGGATTAAAACAATGCCATATCTCAAACTACATAAAGTTGAATATGAGCTCCAGAGATCTGTTCAATGACTCCAAGAGTAGCAATAGTGAGGTCAATGACATTGACACTGAAGATGAATGTGAGAATGAAAAATAAGCAACATTTAAAAATTAGAGAGTGGTCAAGATGGTGGAATAGGAGGGCCTGGGGTTCACTTCTCCCCACAAGTACATCAAGAATGCATCTACAAGTGGAAAAATTCACACAGAGCACCAGCTGAATACTAACAAAGGACCTCAGACACATAAAAGGACAAGAAAAGATTCTTGAATAACTGGGTAGGATGAAGAAGAGAAAGGGAAGACAAAGAAAAGAGGAAACGGGATGGGACCCACACCCCTAGAGTGGGGATGAAGGAGAGGAGAGGTTACTGCATCCCCTCACCGGTGGAAAATACCCTGAAATAGAGGGGAAGCTTTGGGAGCTATTAGAAGAAAGTGCAGTGACTGCTCTGTGGCAGGCAGGATAGAGCAAGACTTGCACAGATGGTCTGTATCATAGCCCTGCGTGCCCCAGTCTGAGACTGGTGTCCACCATTATAGGTGGGGGCTGGGTGCTAAAGTGTGGGGTTACGAGAGTGGGCCTGGGAAGAGGACTGCTGTTGGCTGCATGGACATGGCCTGAAGGGGTGGGAGTGAGGAGCTCAGCTGTGTGGAGACAGCCTGTGGGGATAGGAGTGAGGAGCTCCAGAGCTGGGAATGATCCTGGAGGAAGCACAGACTGCCTTGGAAGCGAGTTGTCATTGTTAAGTGGTGCTCAAGGGGTGGGGCCACCATCATGGACTTTCTCCCCACACACTGGCCCCTGATGCTGTGGGCATTGGGAGGGATTCCCAACAGAGTGATTGCACATGCCCCAGTTTTTTTTTTTTTTTTTTTTAACATCTTTATTGGAGTATAATTGTTTTACAATGGTGTGTTAGTTTCTGCTGTATAACAAAGTGAATCAACTATACATAAACATATATCCTGTTATCTCCTCTCTCTTGCATCTCCCTCCCACCCTCCCTATCCCACCCCTCTAGGTGGACACAAAGCACCAAACTGATCTCCCTGTGCTATGTGGCTGCTTCCCACTAGCTATCTATTTTACATTTGGTAGTGTATATATGTCCATGCCACTCTCTCACTTCATCCAAGCTTACACTTCCCCCTCCCTGTGTCATCAAGTCCATTCTCTACATCTGTGTCTTTATTCCTGTACTGTCCCTAGGTTCGTCAGAACCCAGTCTTAACTGCCTATCCCCCTCCTGCCTGAGCAAGCATGTGTGTCCCAATCAGTTGCCACCTCTAGACTCTCCCACCTAAGCAAGTAACTGTCCCCCAGTCAGCTGCTGCCTTCGTCCCCTCTCATCTGGGCAGGGAGCAGACTCTTGAGAGTGGCCCACATGCAGAGGTGGGGCCAAAACTAAAGCTGAGCCACAGGGGCTGTGTGATTAAGGAAGAGGGACAGAAATCTCTCTGTGCAGCTGCAAAAGTCACAGATTAAACCATTGCAATCGGCCTGATATATCCAACAGCTGCAGAACATCTGAGTGAACAATGAGTGCTCTCACAAGTGAGACTACTGTAGCTTTAGCAGCTGTGGCATTTGAGGACATGTACACGTGGGACTTGGGCCAGGTCAGAGTCTGAGCTGCCACCATGGTGCCCACAGTGTGTCCAGAGACCTACCTAGAGGTATTGGAGTGTCTCCTGGAGAGGAGGGGGATGACTGTGGCTCACCTTGGGGTAAAGATACTGATGGTGGAGGCCCCAGAGAATTGTTTTGTTGCTATTGTTTTAATTTTAATTATATATTTATTTTTAAATTTTTAAATATATTTTTTGTCTATTTTTAGTTTTTTGGTTTATTTTTGTTTGGGTTTGTTGTCTTTTTTGTTTTTTAAAAAATTTTTCTTTTCTTCTTTCGTTTTTTTGTTTTTTAGGTTTTTTTGTTTTGTTTTATTTGTTGTTGTCATTTATTTGTGTTTATTTTTTGTTTTCTTGCTTTTTCGTTCTTTTTGTTTTCTTTTTTGTTTATGTTAGCTTTGTTTTTATTGCTTTTTTGGTATTTTGGTATTTTTGTTTGGTTGTTTTCTTTGTGTTTTTTTTTGTTTCTGTTTTTTATTTTTGTTTGGTTTTGTTTTTATTGTATGTCTTGTTTTTTGTTTGTTTCCCTTTTCTTGCTTTGTTGTCATTTTGTGTGTCTATTTTTTGTTTTCTTTGCTTTTCTTGTTTTTTGTATTTGTTAGTTTTGGGTTTTTTAATATTTAGTTTTTTTTTTTTTTAAAACGTTTCTCTAATTTATTTATTTATTTTATATTTATTTTTGGCTGTGTTGGGTCTTCGTTTCTGTGCAAGGGCTTTCTCCAGTTGTGGCGAGTGGGCGCCACTCTTCATCGTGGTGCGCGGGCCTCTCACTGTTGCGGCCTCTCCTGTTGTGGAGCACAAGCTCCAGACGTGCAGGCTCAGTAATTGTGGCTCACGGGCTTAGTTGCTCTGTGGCATGTGGGATCTTCCCAGACCAGGGCTCGAACCCGTGTCCCCTGCATTGGCAGGCAGATTCTTAACCACTGCGCCACCAGGGAAGCCTTGTTAGTTTTGTTTTTATTGTTTGTTTTAGTTTTGCAATTTTTTCTTTCGTTGGTTGTTTTCTTTTTTGGCTTCTTTATGTTTTGTTTGTTTTTGTTTCATTGGTTTTGTTTTTATTGTTTGTCTTGGTTTTCATTGTCTGTTTGTTTTCTTTTCCTTTTTTTTTTTCTTGGCTGCATCACGTGGCTTCTGAAGTCTTGGTTCACCAGATGGCGGTCAAACCTGAGCCCTCATGGTGGGAGTGCTGAGTCCTGGCCACTAGACCACCACAGAATTCCTGGTCCAAGGAATATCAATTGGCATGAGGTCTTCCAGAAGTCCCCATCTTGGCACCAAGACCTGGCTCAATCCAACAGCCTGCAAGCTCCAGTGCTGGAAGCCTCAGTCCAAACAACCAGCAATACAGGAACACAGCCTCACCCATCAGCAGACAGGCTGCCTAAAGTCATACTAAGCTTACAGACACCCTAAAACACACCCTTTGAAATGGCCCTGTTCACCAGAGGAAAAAGACCCAGCTTCACCTACCAGAGCACAGGCACGAGTCCCTCTCACCAGGAAGTTGACAGAAACCCCTGGACCAACCTCACCCACTAGGAGGCAGACACCAGAAGTAAGAGGAACTATGACCCTGCAGCCTGCAGGAAGGAGACCACAAACACAGTAAGTTAGACAAAATGAGACAACAGAGGAATATGCTGCAGATGAAGGAGCAAAGTAAAAACCTACAAGACCAACTAAATGAAGAAGAGATAGGCAATCTACCTGAAAAAGAATTCAGAATAGTGATAGTAAAGATGATGCAAGATCTTGGAAATAGAATGGAGGCACAGATCAAGATACAAGAAGGGTTTAACAAGGCCCTAGAAGAATTAAAGAATAAACAGATGAACAATAAAATAAATGAAATGAAAAATACACTAGAAGGAATCAATAGCAGAATAACAGAGGCAAAAGAACAGATAAGTGAGCTGGAAGACAGAATGGTGGAAATCACTGTCACAGAACAGAATAAAGAGAAAAGAATGAAAAGAAATGGGGACAGTTTCAGGGACTTCTGAGACAACATTTAATGCACCTATATTTGAATTATAAGGGTCCCAGAAGAAGAAGAGAAAGAGAAAGTGTCAGAGAAAATATTTGAAGATATTATAGTTGAAAAATTCCCTAACATGGGAAAGGAAATAGTCACCCAAGTCCAGGAAGTGCAGAGAGTCCCATACAAGATAAACCCAAGGAGAAACATGACAAGACATGTATTAATCAAACTAAAGAAAATTAAATACAAAGAAAAAATATTAAAAGCAGAAAGAGAAAGCAACAAATAACATACAAGGGAATCCCCATAAGGTTGTCAGCTGATTTTTGAGCAGAATCTCTGCAGGCCAGAAGGGAATGGCCTGCCATATTTAATGTGATGAAAGGGAAAAACCTACAACCAAGAATACTCTACCCAGCAAGGCTCTCATTCAGATTTGACAGACAAATCAAAAGCTTTACAGACAAGCAAAACCTAAGAGAATTCAGCACCAGCAAACCAGCTTTACAACAAATACTAAAGGAAAATCTCTAGGCAGGAAACACAAGAGAAGAACAAGAAAAAGACCTACAAAACAAACCCAAAACAATTAAGAAAATGGCAATAGGAACATACTTGTTGATAATTACCTTAAATGTAAATGGATTAAATGCTCCAACCAAAAGACATAGACTGGCTGAATGGATACAAAAACAAAAACTCTATGTATGCAGTCTACAAGAGACCCACTTCAGATCTAGGGACACATACAGACTGAAAATGAAGGGATGGAAAAAGATATTCCATGCAAATGGAAATCAAAAGAAAGCTGGAGTAGCAACACTCATATTAAATGAAATAGACTTAAAAATAAAGACTGTTACAAGTGAAAAGGAAGGACACTACATAATGATCAAGCGACCAATCCAAGAGGAAGACATAACTATGGTAAATATATATGTACCCAACATAGGAGAAGCTCAACACATAATGCAAATGCTATCAGCCATAAAAAGGGAAATCAAGAGTAATACAATAATAGTGGGTGACTTCAACACCCAACTTACACCAAAGGATAGATGATCCAGACAGAAAATAAATAAGGAACATAAGCCTTAAATAACACATTAGAACAGGAGACTTAATTGATATTTATAGGATATTCCATCCAAAAGCACCAGAATACACTGTCTTTTCAAGTGTACATGGAATATTCTTCAGGATCACATCTTGGATCACAAATCAAGTCTTGGTAAACTTAAGAAAATTGAAATCATATTAAGCATCTTTTCTGATGACAACACTATGAGATTAGAAATCAATTACAGGAAAAAAACACTGTAAGAAACACAAACACATGGAGGCTAAAAAAAAATGTTACTAAATAATCAATGGATCACTGAAGATAATCAAAGAGGAAATCAAAAAATATCTAGAGAAAAAAGACAATGAAAACACAACAATCCAAAACCTATGGACACAGCAAAAGCAGTTCTAAGAGGACAGTTTATAGCAATACAATCTTACCTCAAGGAACAAGAAATATCTCAAATAAACAACCCATTCTTACACATAAAGCAACTAGGGAAAGAAGAACAAACAAAGCCAAAAGTTAGTAGAAGGAAAGAAATAATAAATATCAGAGCAGAAATACAGACAAAGAAAACAATAGCAAAGATTAATGAAACTAAAAACTGGTTCTTTTAGAAGATAAACAAAATTGATAAACCTTTAGTTAGACTCATCAAGAAAAAAAGGGAGAGGATTCAAATCAATAAAATTAAAAATGAAAAAGGAGAAGTTACAACTGACACTGCAAAAATACAATGGATCATAAGAGACTACTACAAGCAACTATATGCCAATAAAATGGACAACGTAGAAGAAATGGACAAATTCTAAGAAAGATACAGCCTTCCAAGACTGAACCAGGGAGAAAGAGAAAATATGAACAGACCAATCACAGGTACTGAAATTGAAACTGATGAAAAATCCCCCAACAAACAAAAGCCCAGGACCAGATAGCTTCACAGTCAAATTCTATTAAGCATTTAGAGAAAAGTTAACACCTAACCTCTTGAAATGCTTCCAAAAAATTGCAGAGGAAGGAACACTCCAAAACTCACTCTACGAGGCCACCATCACCCTGATACCAAAACCAGACAAGGATATCACAAGAAAAGAAAATTACAGGCCAGTATCAATGATGAATGTAGACACAAAAATCCTCAACATAATACTAGAAAAAAAAATCCAACAACACATTAAAAGGGTCATACACCCTGATCAGTGAGATTTATCACAGGGATGCAAGGTTCTTCAATGTATGTAAATCAATCAATGTAATACACCACATTAACAAATTGAAGAATAAAAAACATATGATCATCTCGATAAATGCAGAAAGATCAGATGAGGACGTCCTCTCATCACTTTTGTTCAAAATTGTTTTGGAAGTTGGCCATCAGAAAAGAAAAAGAAATAAAATGAATCCAGATTAGAAAAGCAGTAAAACTGTCACTGTTTGCAGATGACCATGATGTCATGATACTATTCAAAGAAAATCCTAAATATGCTACCAGAAAACCACCAGAGCTCATCAATGAATTTGGTAAAGTTGCAGGATACAAAATTAATACACAGAAATCGTTTGCATTCCTATACACTAACAATGAAAGATCAGAAAGAGAAATAAAGGAAACAATCCCATTCACCATTGCATCAAAAAGAGTAAAATACCTAGGACTGCACCTACCTAAGGAGGCAAAAGAACTGTACTCAGAAAACTATAAGATACTGATGAAAGAAATAAAAGATGATACAAACAGATGGAGAGATATACAATGTTCTTGGATTGGAAGAATCAATATTGTGAAAATGACTATACTACCCAAAGCAATTTACAAATTCTATGCAATCCCTATCAAACTGTGGCATTTTAAAAAATAGCATCAAAGAATGGCATCTTTCACAGAATTAGAAGAAAATATTTTACAATTTTTATGGAAACATAAAAGACCCCAAAGAGCAAAAGCAATCCTGAGAAAGAAAAACAGAACTGGAGGAATCAGGCTCCCTGTCTTCAGACTATACTACAAAGCTACAGTTATCAAAACAGTATAGTACTGGCACAAAAACAGAAATATAGATCAATGGAACATGAAAGAAAGCCATAGATAAACCCACACACTTATGGTCACCTAATCTATGACAAAGGAGGCAAGAATATACAATGGAGAAAAGACAGTCTCTTCAATAAGTGGTGCTGTGAAAACTGGACAGCTACATGTAAAAGAATGAAATTAGAACACACTCTAACACCATTCACAAAAATAAACTCAAAATAGATTAAAGACCTAAATGTAAGGCCAGATACTATAAAACTTTAAGAAGAAAACACAAGGAGAACACTCTCTGACATAAATTGTGGTAAGATAATTTTTCACAGCAAATTAATCCATGAACAAAATGAAAAGAAAACCTTCACAATGGGAGAAAATATTTGCAAACAGAACAACCAACAAGAGATTAATCTCCAAAATATACAAAGAGCTCATGCAGCTCAATATTAAACAAACAAACAAAACAAACAACCCAATCAAAATATGGGCAGAAGATCTAAATAGACATTTCTCCAAAGAAGACATACAGATGGAAAAAAAAATATATGAAAAGATGCTCAACATCAGTAATTATTAGATAAATGCAAATCAATACTACAATGAGGTATCACCTCACACCAGTCAAAATGGCCATCATCAAAGCATCTACAAATAATAAATTCTGGAGAGCGTGTGGAGAAAAGGGAACCCTCCTATGCTGTTGGTGGGAAAGTAAATTCGTACAGCCACTATGGAGAACAGTTCATATGACTCTAAAAAATTAAACTTGTTGAGGCATCAAGAAGATTCTCATTTTCCCCCTTTCCCAGCTTTCTATTTATGAAAGCCCTTTTTACATATTTAAAAAAACCCACACCTGTCACTAATCCTAAATCTTACTATGTTTTATTATTTGGAGGACTCTAAAAAATGAGACAATTTCAAATATAGATATCTGAGATTTTTTTTTTTTTAAATCACAGAACCAGAAACCTGTAGAAGGTTTCTCTGTATACGTTTTGGCTAAAATCCAAGAGGAACATCATAAATGTGATCTTTTTGCATGGATTAGTATTACCTGAATTCACATATAGTGAGGAGTGGTAAGAAGAATGATAGTTTTACTTAGCAACCTCAAGTCTTCCTTCCCCAGTCCAAAGTCAAAAAATTGAATCTTTTCCAGGGGTGTATACTGTGAAATCAAAACAAAGAAAGCATTAGTAAGAAATATTAAAGATAGCTTATTTCACCTGGATGACAAACCTACTGTCAAACAATCCCCGAAGTCCCTTCTTTTACTTCTTCCCTTCCCTTGCCTTCTGCTTTCTTCCTTTTCTCTGTCTTCTCTTCTTCCCCTTCTCCCCTTCTACCATCTTCCCTTTCTTCTCCTTCTCCTCCCCCTTCTTCTCTCTCTCCTCCTCCTGCCCTCAGATTTAGAATTCTGAAGTGACATGGTATTACCTAATAACATATTAGTTTGAAAGTGACTGATAGTGTGCACTAGTTTGGTAATTAGGTCAAATGAGAGTAAGTATTTAGGACTCTATAGGCACCAATTAGTCAGAAAAATTACTCAACTAAATAGAACGATGCCAGCCTATAGCCAGAACATGTGAGAAACAATCAAATTTCTGCTTCATGTGGTCTTTTCCCCATATATTGAATAAACTAAGAATGTATTTCTAAAGTTTTGAAGAAAATATATTTAATGCACTTGATGATATAAAAAATTATCAAAAATATTTTTAAAAGACTGTTTTGAAATGAACAACTTTTGCAATTTTCTTAACTTTTTCTGTCTATATCAGGTTGAACTATGGTGCACCTAGGTGAATGAAACAAAGCTATAATCAGTAGTCATTTTAACTATTTTTAATTCTTTATATTTCTCTCCAAAATTCAGAAAATGAGTTATTATAATGACTGTTTTTTTTTAATATTCTTTTGTAAACAATGAGGTTTCTAATTATTTGCTGTTAACAACATTGAAGGAGGGCATAATTGAGTTGCCTGCTGATGTATAATTAAGAAGAGTTTTTGATAACATTTGGTCTTTTTGGTTTTAGAAACTGATATTTCAGAAGTGTTTTAAAAAACTCATTGACATTACAAAGAATAAATTCCTTTTATTCCACCTTGTCCATATGAGTAATCTTTCTCTGCACAAAAATCTCAAAAAATAAACAAAAAGAGGCACAAAAGTAATGTTGAGCCTTGTCTCAATTTTGCAGCAAGTGTTTTTCTTCCACAGACACCTAAACTTATTAGAAAAAAATGGCATCTTTATGTCATTAAGGGATTACTTTTTAATAAAATTATATATGTTTGGTAGTTTATTGAAGTCCCTAATATGTTTGTGTCATTTTGGTCAGTTGTGTGTTAATTATAATCATCATGATGAGACATGTGTTGTCTACATTTGCTAAGGAGGCAACTAATTATACTTGTTATGATGACTTGATATAGAAGGGATCGTCTAATGCTTAACGTCTTATAATCACAGTTTTTTAAATATACTAAAATATTTTGTAGCAGAAAACCGTAATAGTACTCAATAAACTTATTCATGCATAAAAGATATATTAGGATTCAATTCTGTAAGGGAAGCAGAATACAAATACAAGTTCAAGAAGAATAAAGAGAAATGCAACATTTGTGACTGCTAATGGAAACCTTTCCCATGTATTTTTATAAATCTTTGATGGTGGGTATCAAGTTATTATGGTATTTTGATTCCGTGGGCTACATTTAAAAAGAAGCATATAGCATTTTTATTTTTGAAATGTCAATATTTACAAGTCACTAAGAATATATTTCCTGGGGAATATATCCTAACATGTTTAAGAACACTAGATTTGTCAGAAAATTCACAGGGTGGCAGGTTTTCCAAGGATGAATATTCTAATTATATAGTGTATGTATCTTACATCTAGAGTATCTGCTAATCCAGGTCTCTAGTTCATAACATAATACTTTTGATATAGCAGAGAGAAGGCCTTCCTAAAGATGATGAGATAGTCAGGATGCCTGTTGTCTAGATTGTGATAGAAAAAGAAAATAATTGATAAATCCTTGAGTCATGATTTAAATAGTATCCTGTTGTTCTACCAGGGTGAAAATTAACTTTAAAATGTGGAGAAAAATTTATTTGCCACATCAAAAATTTCAAAATAAGTTGTAGGGGTTTTATTAATTTGCTCCATGATGGTGTTCATAATCCCATTGTTCTGAAGAACGTCTATCATGTGTACTGGAAAAACTCAGGAAATAAGTGGGGATTTATTTGGAATTGTCACCTGTGTCATTCAAGTCTACCAAGATACCTTTGCATTTCTAACAAGGTTGAAATATTTTTTGGATTTACTGTTTCTGTCCGTAAAGAAGAACATTCAATGACTTCAATTTGGTATTAGCCCCTATGCTAACTTCATGGAACTAGGTTTCTGCTGGTTGTTGATGTTCTTTATTGTTAGCATAACACAGTAACTGGGGACGAGACCTGAAGTGATGGCTTGGGTCCCTCTGGGCCTATCATAAGGTGAATCCAAGTAAGAACTTTATCACCCAGTCCCTCTAAACCTTCATTCTGACTGATAAATTGAGACTTTGATAAGTACTTTACCATTTCTAGGATTCAAAAGGTGGGGCATTTTCCTTTCTCAGTGAAGAGTTACCCAGATCAGTGGCCATGGAGAAATTTGAAAGGCTCTGAGATACAGAGAACTAAAATTAACTCACAACTAGAAATTAAGAGGAATGATCTGAGTCTGCAGCTGTTATTGAACAGGAGTCCCACTGCTTGCCACTTACAAAATCAGTACTCAGAAATGGTAGAAAGGAAAGATGCCTTTAATTTAGAATTCTGGCAATCTGGGGAGATAGTGGACTCAGCATCTTCCCAAAACCACTTCTGAAAATTCTGCCCAGTAATGAAACTTTTAAAGAGAAACAGGAAAGTAATCTTAGTTAATCATTGAGATAGGAGGTCAGAGTTGTCACCATTTCTCACTGTGTGCAGGTTTGTGTGCAGGCTTGTTGACTCTTTGTGATCTTCCTCTAGATGTTAGCTTCTTCACACAGTTTGGTCACACACTTTGTTCAGATTACTGAAGGGGAAGTTAAAGAAGAACCTTGTCATCTGTTAATTACTTATTCTTCATTTCCACTTCTTTGATCTGTGGAACGAACCAACAAGTTAAGCAAGGTATTGTGTGATTAAAAGATTTAAAAGGTGTGCTTGGGCTGGAGATGAGTAGAGCATGAGGGTGCCTGGTTTAAAAGTTAGTTACAATGTAGCTTTGCTAAAGTGACAAAAAAAGGGGTTTCATGTTGGGGGCAGTTTCCAGCAAAAAGCTCCTTACACAGCCTGGTAACTCAAGTGAGCCCTTTGTTTATGGGACTTGTGAATTGTTGATTTTGTTCCTGGTAAATCCTTGATTGGTTATCAAGAGAGATCTCTTGATGTCAGACTATTCACTGAACCCTGATTTTTATGCCACAGTGCTGTCTTTACAATGACTGTACTCACTTCGTTAATGGCATTTAACAGTTAGCACTTGGGAACAAAACCCTAAGATTCACTCCACTCAACCTGAGATCAGAAATTACAAATGTCTCATAGATGTTCCAGGCCTACAGAGGACAAACAGGAGAACTCTATTTAAAAGATTTTGGTCAATTGTTTCACTTGATCAAGAGGAAAGGGTCTGAAACTGACCATGAGACATGGTGAGATGTTAAGTATCCTTAAAGATCTCATCCAGCTTTTTTATTGCTTACAGTTATTGGATCCTTCACCCTCAGTCACTCAAAGGCTTTCTGGTCACTGTTCAGTTCTGATTGTGTTGTAAATTCGGAATGTGTTTTAATGACTAAGGAGGTTCCAACAAGCACGTGAAATGCAGAACCTCTGGTGACTGCACATACATCAATTCAGCCCAACCCCAAATTATTTCATTCTGTCTTAGATTTGTGCCCATAAAATCTAAGCCTGCATATTTAACCCAAATTATTATAGAATATATTGATACATTCCTCTCATTTATTCTTAATACAACTTTTTTCTTCTTCACTCATGTCTTCATTCAATCCTTCAGATCATGTTGTGTTTAATTACAATTATCTTTTGAGAAACAATGAGTGATAGTGAATGGGGACAATTGTTAACTTTACTAAGTCTGAGTGATATTTCAGTGTCATTGGGCTATTCAGTGGTTTGCTAAATTCTGTGGATCCTTCCAGACAGTCTTCTTCCAATAGTTGGGGTATTACTCTTTCCTGATAAAGATCTTAAAATATTCAAATGAATTTAGGCAACATAGCAGACTTAGTTGTGATGTAAAATAAAATGAAAGTTCAGCATTTCATAGAATCCATTGTAATTTGTTCCCCACACTTCATCCACAGTGTGCACATGGATCTATCTAATTACATGATCAGTTAAATCATTTATTGTCTCTGCTGATAATTTCCCATCTGGGAATCTGGGTGGTCAGGAGAAATTGTCTCACCACTTCTGCATCATGTCAACCCAGTAGAAAATTCCATATACATATATATATCCCTGAGCATCTGTTCTTAAGATCCAAGCGACAGAAAACTACTCTGAAACACACACTAAAAAGATTTCTCACAGCATCCATGAAAGAGCTAAATTCAAACCTCAGAAGTGAGATCAACAAGTAGTTGGTCAACTGAATGTATACAAACGTGGGTAGATTGTCTTCTCCATGTGTGGGCTTTCATAATTTTTGGTATCCTTAGGAATCTCAGGCTACTTTTTCAGTTTGTTTTTCATTTGGTTTGGCTATATTTGTGATTTATTCTGAGGGCAAATAGTGGCGACAGAAGTTACATCTGATAATAAAAGATTCATACAACTGTTTCCATCTCTCTAATTAGTTTCTTTCCTGACTACACTATGGTTGATTCTCTTCTGCCCCATTACCTCTCATTTTTAGATTATTCTGGAATTCTTATGCAAAACAATTCACTCCTTTTTGACTGTCTCTTCTTTAACTCAAATAGAATTTCAAGGAGCTCAGGTATGCATTTGGCCTTATTTTCATTCCATGTTCAAGAAGTTCTCTACTGAAGAATTTACAGCAGAGTTGTGGATTCTGAATTTACAGCAGAGTTGTGGATTTATTTCATTTGTGTATTTCTTCTGTTATATTTCAAAGCAATATTATTAATGAGTGATAAATGTATTATTTAACTGTCTGCTATATTAAATTAGATATTAAGACAAAAAATTTTTTAAAATCCTACCTAGTTGTTAAGGAATGAGATCACACTCTATATATGTGCCCTTGTGGTTGGCTGAACTCTCCTCCTATTTTGAAGTTTCTTAAAAGCAAAAATCCCAAATGCTTTTTACCTAAACAAGAATAGTTATTAGATTTATCATAAAATAATTTAATTAGAGCAGTAAGACTATTTGTCAGCCCCAGGGAATCTTTGCTGAAGAAAAGTCCTCATAATTACTTATAACTAAAAATCTGGCCCTTTTCCAGGAAAAAGGTAGTGCGAGTGTGTGGGTGTTTGAGAGCTCTGAAAGAGGCTATGTGATGTGCAAGACAGCATAAAATGTAAGGGAGAAACAATGCTGAAATCATAAGGCATACTTATTTTTGAAAATTCTTTATAATACAAGGAAGGTGGTTTTTAAGAGGGTTTATTAAAGTAAACATTACAAAGTAATGAGGCTTCAAAAGAGGACACTTTAAAAGAGAGAAAAAAAGGTAAAATCTGCTTATTTCAGAGAGATCACTTCCATAACTGGCTATGTTGAGGATGTTATTTGTGAGCACAAGGCATGAGAGAAAATGAAAAATTGGAGACTGAGAATGAACCACTTGTTCAAGAAATTTTAGAAAAGTGACTGGTGGAAGACGTGTCAAGGGAGGGTTTTAAATACTTTGAACTAATTTTAATTGACATGTGAAAGAGGGGAAATTGGCAGACAACGTAAAGACTTCTTGGTTTGTTTTGATGACTAGGGCTGAATAAATTTTAGAAATAATTATAAAATATCTGGGTGAAAATTCATAGTAAGGGAAGCAGCAATCTCCCCCAACTGGCAAAAGTTCACCAAAAACAGGTCTGACTCTCTTCAGGTTTTTTTGAAAGTTCTATGAGATCATTGTAGTAATAATCCAATGTTACTAGCACAGCAAGGACATATTATTAGGCAAGTAACTACTGAACACCAAGTAGGTGCCAAGTACCATGATAGGCACTGCCATTTTACTGAGGGTAGCCTTTTGTATTGCCAAGGATTATATGCCCTTTAAATTTCCTTCTGCATTTAAGATTTTATGAGTTTCTACTTACCAGTAAACCTGTATGTTCTACACAAAATTATATTTTAAAACTGTCCTAAAATAGCCACAGCTATTAACTCATTAATTATTACTGTCAGAATACTGGTTAACTTGAGAACACTGCACTGTGTACACATTTATATACAGTACACATTTCTTTTTAAGGTTAATTAATGGTTCAAAACCTCAAGTTAAAGGGAAACAAAAGTGTGATTAGATTGCTACATTGTTTTCTAGTTCTTCACTGTTTCCTCATGATTTTTCTATTTTATTTTTTAATAAAACACATTTATAGTGACTTATTTTAAAGTTCTAAAACTTAACTCATATGTTTGAAATTCTTATTAAAGGTCACAACTTTAAAGACACTTTCTGCTAGTTTACAACCCTACAATGATATAGAGGAGCCAAAGAGGAAATTATAGGGCTAGGAGGAAGGCAACCTTGATAAGCTACTAATACATCATCACTCCTTTTTTCATTCCAGCTTTATGAGATATGTGGCATATAATAAGGTGTGTGTGATTTGACACATGTATACAATACAAAATGTATATACCACAATAAGATTATTTAAAACATCCTTCACCTCACATAATTGTCATTTTATTGTTATTGTTGTTATGGTAAGAACATTAAAGCTCCATTCCCATAGCAACTGTTGAGCATTGTCAACTATAGTTACCATGCTGTACATCCCCAGAACTTATTCATCCTACACCTGAAAGTTTGTACCCTTTGAACAGTATCTTTCTATTTCCCTCACCTCTCAAGCCTCTGATAGTCACAATTCTACTCTCTGTTTCTATGAGTTTGGCTTTTTTTTAAGATTCCACATGTAAGTGATATTATACAGTATATGTCTTTCTTTGTCTGACTTATTTCACTTAGCATAATGCTCTCAAGATCCATTCATGGTATCACCAATGGCAGGATTTCTTTTTTTTTTATTGCTGAATAATATTACATTTTCACATCTCCCTTTAATTCATCCATAGACCAACATTTAGGTTGTTTCCATGTCTTGGCTATTGTGAATAATGCTGAATAAACATGGAAGTGTAGATATCTCTTCATGATAGTGATTTTGTTTCCTTTGGATATATATCCAGAAGTGGGATTGCTAGATCATATGCTAGTTTTACTCTTAATTTTTTGAGGAACTCCATACTGTTTTCCATAATGGTTGAATTAATTTACATTCCTACCAAAAGTGCACAAAGGTACCCTTATCTTCACATCTTTGTCAAAGTTTGTTATTTCTAATCTTTTTGATAAACCACATTCTACCAGGTGTGAGGTATTATCTAATTGTTGTTTTGATTTACATTTCCCTGATGATTAGTGATGTTAAACCCTGCTTCAAATACTTCTTGGCCATTTGTATGTTTTCTTTGGAAAAGAGTCTATTCAGTTCATTTGCCCATTTTTAATCAAATTGTTATTTTGCCATTGAAATGTATGAGTTCCATATATATTTTGGATATTAGCACTTTACCTGATATATGGTTTGCAAATATTATCTCCCATTCCATAGTTTGCCTTTTCATTTTGTTGATTGTTTCATTTGCTGTGTAGAAGCTTTTTAGTTAGATGTAGCCCTACTTACTTACTTTTGCTTTTGTTGCTTGAAATTTTGGTGTCACAACCGATAAATCATTTCTAAGACCAATATCAAGATTTCCTCCTGTTTTCTTCTAGGAGTTTTATAAATTCAGGCCTTATGTTTAAGTTATAATCTATTTAAAGTTAATTTTGTGTTGCTTAAGTTTTTAAAGTGGACTCCTGAGATCTCCAAAAGCAGAGAGTTTTGGGGGATCAAATATTGGTGATCTTTGTGGGGAGATGGAGGGATGATGGGGTCTCCTACTTTGTCATCTTGGTGATGTACTGATCATTCTGCTTAACCAGCTTTATTACTTTTTTCCCTGAGAATTGCATTAGGAAGCTATATACCCATATTCTCAATTAATGATCTATTGATATGTTAGAGAAACAATGAAACTTTAACTGTAAATTGATGGCAATCACTGGCATGGATCTTCTTATTTATCATTTACTGGCCTCTGGTGAAGAAGTGCAGATGAGAAGCATATAAGGGAATGTTAAGAGAAAACAACAGCCAGAACTGGTTTTCTTTGCTGCCATACATGGTAAAGGAAAAATACATTTAGGTGGATTCCATGTTATCTCTGAAACACTGAGAGATTTACATGGGTGGTAGTTACATCGGTAAATTTTCATTTAAAAAAAATATCCTAACTGCTGCATGTGTGCATGTATTTGTATTGAATGACTGAATTAGAAAAGGAAATCATAGTAAATAATAAATGTTTGATGGAGTTACTAGACAGTGTCAGGGGAGTGTGTAGCTAAACTGATTTACAAGGATATATCGGTATATCTTAGGTTGACCGGGATTGATAAGTGATTCTTACAGAAATGACTGAGTTGTGATAATGGGAAATGTTAAATAATAGGGCACTAAATATTGTGAAGGCTGATCATACTTTAACACTGGGAACTAACGTTACCTACATTAGTGCCAGGCTCCTGTCTTGTGATTTTATATTTTTACAAATATAAACCTTACAACAACCCTGGGAAATCAGTCATGGCATTCTTTTTTATAAGATGATTTTTTTGAAGCAAAGATGATTTAAAATTTTTTTCAATATTATTTTCCTGGTAAAGAAAGATATGCCCTGAGTTGAACCCTGAAATGTTCAGCTCCAAAGTCCACAATTTTTTTCATTTTTCAAGGCTATTGATACTTGCATTTGCCAGGGCTGGGAGGGCTAATACACATAGTAATTGGAAAAGTGAAATCCACAACAATGCTGATTCTAAATCATTGCTGATGCCAGTACTCTGTACCTATTCCTTTCAGTTATTTGTAAGATAATAAAGGCATGGCTCTGTTTATCAAAATTCTGTGCCTGAGATATGTATACTAAATGATATGTAAGTTGGAATATTTTTACCTGAGTGGTGCCCTAACCTCAGTTCTTAACTGCATTACGTTATTGTTGACTTGTTAGTTATTTTGAGAGCTTGTTAGTTCTACAATTTCTCTCTTGTGTTATGACAGCAAGAATAACCAGCATTTATTGAGTGTTTACTTTACCAGGCACTGTTTTAAGTTATTTGTAGGTATTCATTCATTTAATCATCATACTAACTCTGAGTTCACAACTTGAGGTGAATGAAGTACACTCCCAACAGAACCTTAACCAATGCAATTTTGCTGTCTGCCCTGACCTCTCTCACCCTGGTGTGTGGAGAAGTATTTCAGAACTAATAGTACTATTGTGAAACATTGGGGTGGGATGCTATTTATTCTTTTACTTTAGATATGCCATATCTGCATTAGCGTGGGTGAGGGATGCATATTTACTGTAATTTCAGGGTTCTGATTGTGCCAGGTTTTTTGTTAATTATCAAACAATTCATGAACATATAAAATAATATAACATACAAATTTACCCACTACTGATAATAATTATCATTTTATGTTATTAATCTATAATCTAACTTTTTATTTAAAGGAACACTCTTTTATAGAAAACGCCAAAGCCTTTTTTCTCCAATCCATTTTCTAGCCTTTATCCTTTACAGGTAACCACTACTCTTATTGGTATACAACATCCCATTTATATATTTATACTTTTATTGCATATGTATGTATGCATCAATAGTACATACACACGTAGTGTATTTTAAAACTTTACATAAACAATATCATACCATTGCTGGCATTTTGTAATTTGCTTTATTGCTAGAATTATATTTCTAATTTTGCCACATTTTTTACATAGGGTTAACATTTTTTTAATTGCAGAAGTGTTCTTTTATAAAAACATAATAATATACTTATTCACTCCATTGCTGAAAAAGTTATATTAACAATGACTTGCCTTTAAATAGTACTGCAATAAATATCCCTGGACACATGCTCAAAAATGTTTTTAGGGAAAGCAGAAAGAAAAAAAATTGTTTGATCATAGAATACACATGTATTCCTTTAGTAGAGATGTTCTCCAAAGTGGTAGCAGCACTTTATATTACCATCAGCAATATATAACAGTCTCAATTTCCACTTGTTATTGCTAATGCTTATAATAATATATACTAATTTTTAACAACGTCATGGAGATAAAATGGTAGAAGATCATTTTAGTTTGCACTCTTTTGATTAAGAAAATCAGTGAATAACTTCCATTTCTTTCTCAGAAATTCAAAATTCTTTCTAGGTGGGTTACCCATTATTTATGTGACTATTTTCTTTCTACTGCATCATTTATGTTTTGCTTTCCTTTATATATTCTGTTTACAAATCATTCATAATTGCATGTTTTGTTAGTATTGTCTGCCTTCATTATATTTATTGTGTTTTTATCATATAAAAATATTAATTTTAAATGTAATCACTTATAAAAACTTTCATTTAAGTTTTTTATACTTTTCATCATATATCAAAACCTTATCAGTTATCCAGCACTCATTCCCATATCAGTGTAGTCTGTTATCAATCTTATTAGCTACTCTTTTTTATTTCTTATTATGTTCTTTTCTATGTACTGAGAACATATATATTTATTAACTTATCCTTTTCAAACTGTTAATGCCCACTAATCTAAGCCTCTCCATATTCTTCTTCAAGAGAGTCCTAGTGACATTTTGGCTCTATACAATTCTATATATATTTTAGGATTAACTTCAAGTTTAAACACAACTCCTTATGATTGTTATCTCAATTGCTTTATATTCATAGATTAATTTGAGGTGAAAAAATATCTTTATGATATTGAATTTTCCAATCCACAAAAGGATACATCTTTGATTTTATTTAGTTTCTGTATGAAGTAATTTTATCACAACATTCAAAATATAATATAAATATATAATTAAATAAATTGACAACATAGATACAAAGCAGGAATTGTTAGCTAAAATGTATGTAAGATACAAAAGCAAATAATTTTAAATAGGTATGCATTATTTTCAAAACAAGAAAATGGTTCTAAAGGTGAGTGGCCAAGACAGAAGAGTAGGAAGACCCTGAGCTCATCTCCTCCTATGGACACACCAAAATTACAAGTATTAACAGAACAACTATTTATGAGAATGACCTGAAGACTAGCAGGAAAGTTTTTTGTATAACTGAAAATACAAGTAAGGGACAACATTGAGATGGGTAGGAGGGGTGAAGATAGGTTATAGTCAAGACCCACACCCTTGGGTAGGTGACCTACAAAGACAATGATAATCACTATTGCAGGTTGCACACCTGTCCTCTGATTCTGATACATGCACACACAGGGATGCCGAAAAGTTCTCATGACATCAGGAAATCATGACAATCTCCAGTGTGCACTGAGCGAAGAAGGTGGTCTTTGACATGAGATGAGAGGGTGACACCTTGGCCTCAGCCATCCTCTGTCTTCTGCTGGCACTGGATGAATCTCATTAAGTTTAGTCTTTGGAATATTCCTGCATTGAACTTGCTTGGAGACAAGATGGCGGAGTAGAAAAACTTGAGCACATCTCCTCTCATGAAAACACCTAAATCACAACTAACTGCTAAACAACCATTGACAAAAAGAATGGAATATACCAAAAAAGATATTCTACATGCAAAGGCAAAAAGGAAGCCACAATGAGATCTTAGGAGGGGCACTTTCATGATATAATCAAATCCCATACCTGCAGGAGGGCGACCCACAAACTGGAAAATAATTATATTGCAGAGGTTCTCCCACAAGAGTGAGAACTCTGAGACCCATGTCAGGCTCCCCAGCCTGAGGGTCTGGCACTGGGAGGAGGAAACCCCAGAGCATTTGGATTTGAAGACCAGTGGCACTTGAGTGCAGAAGATCCACAGGACTGAAGGAAAATGAGACTCCACTCTTGGAGAGTGTGCAAAAGGTTTCACATTCACTGAGACCCAGGGCAAAGCAGTGACTCCATAGGAGTTTGGGTCAGAACTACTTGCAGACCTTGAAGACTATTGGGAGACAAGTGTTGCCTGTAGCTATCTGTGGAAGTAAGGGCACTGGTGACAGAGGCCCCAGGGAAAATTTATTCACATGAGCCAACCGAAAGTTTGCCATTTTGGCATTCATACCTAGCCCCACTCAAGAGCCTGCAGCTCCCAGTGCTGGGATGCTTCACACCAAACAACCAACAGGGTGAGAACATAGCCCCACCCATCAGCAGACAGGCTGCCTAAAGTCTTCCTGAACACACAGACACCTCTAAACACAGCTCTTGACACAGCTCTGCCCACCAGAGGGGCAAAACCCAGCCCACCCACCAGTGGGCAGGCACCAGTGCCTCTCACCAGGAAGTCTGCACAAGCCCCTGGACCAAAATCACCTGACAGGGAGCAGACAGCAGAAGCAAGAAGAACTACAATTCTGCAGCCTGCAGATTGAAGACCACACACACAGAAAGTTAGACAAAATAAGATGGGAGAGAAATATGCTTCAGACAAAAGAACGTAATAAAACCTCAGAAGAACAAATAAGTGAAGTGGAGATAGGCAATCTACACGATAAAGAATTCAGAGTAATGATAGTAAAGGTGATCCAAGATCTCAGAAATAGAATGGAGGCACAGAATGAGAGATACAAGAAATGTTTAACAAAGAGCAAGAAGATGTAAAGAACAAACAAAAGAGATGAGAAACACAATAACTTCAATGAAAAATACACTAGAAAGAATCAAGAGCAAAATAACTGAGGGAGAAGAATGAATAGGTGAGCTGGAAGACAGACTGGTGGAGATCACTGCCATGGAACAAAACAAAGAAAAAAGAATGAAAAGAAATGAGGACAGTCTCAGGAATATCTTGGGAAAACATTAAACACAACAACATTCACATTATAGGGGTCCCAGAAGGAGAAGAGAAAGAGAAAGGACCTGAAAAAATCTTTGAATACATAATAGCTGAAAACTTCTCCAACATGGGAAAGTAAACACTCACTCAAGTCCAGGAAGTGCAGAGAGTCCCATACAAGATAAACCCAAGGAGGAACACACCAAGACATATAGTATTCAAACTGACAAAAATTAAAGATAAAGAGAAATTATTAAAAGCAACAAGGGAAAAGGAACAAATAGTATACATGGGAATCCCCATAAGGTTATCAGCTTATTTTTCAGAAGAAACTCTGCAGTCCAGAAGGGAGTGGCATGATATACTTAAAGGGAAAAACTTACAACCGAGAATACTCTACGCTTCAAGGCTGTCATTCAGATTCAACAGAGAAATCAAAAGACTTACAGACAAGCAAAACTAAGAGAATTCAGCACCACCAGACTAGCTTTACAACAAATGCTAAAGGAACTTCTCTAGGTGAAAAAGAAAAGGACACAACTAGAAACAAGAAAAATGTGAATGAGAAAGCTCACAGGTAAAGGAAAACATAAAATAAAGGTAGGAAATCATACACAAACACATATAATATCAAAGCCAGCAATCATGAGAAGGGGAGAGTAAAAATGCAGGATATTGGGGATGCATTGGAGATTAAGAGATTAGCAGCTTAAAAAAATCTTGTAGAGATATAGACCGCTATATCAAAACCTCATAAAAACCACAAACCGAAAACCTACAATAGACAAAACACAAAAAGAAAAAACAATTCAAACACTAAATATAGTAATCAAATCACAATAGAATGGAAGAAAAGAGGAAGGGAAGGAAAAAGACCTACAAAAACAAATTCAAAACAACTAACAAAATGACAATAAGAACATACAAATCTATAATTACATTAAATGTAAATGGGTTAATGCTCCAAAGCACATAGATGGACCGATGGGATAAAAAAAGACCCATATATATACTATCTACAAGAGACCCACTACAAATCTAAGGGCACATATAGACTGAAAGTGAGGGGATGGAAAAAGATATTCCATGAAAATGGAAATCAAAAGGAAGCTGGAGTAGCAATGCTCATATTAGACAAAAGAGATTTCCAAATAAAGCCTGTTACAAGAGACAAAGAAGGGCACAACATAATGATCAAGGGAACAATCCAAGAAGAAAATATAACACTTATGAATATATATGCACCTAACATAGAGACACTTCAATATATAAGGCAAATGCTAACAGCCATAAAAGGGGAAATTAACAGTAACACAATAATAGTGTGGGACTTTAACACCCCACTTATACCAATGGACAGATCATCCAGACAGAAAATTAATAAGGAAACACAGGCCTTAAATGCCACATTAGACCAGAGGGACTTAATGATATTTATAGAACATTTCATCCAAAACAGCAGAATAAACATTCTTCTCAAGTGCACATGGAACATTCTCCAGTATAGAGCACATGCTGGGCCACAAAGGAAGCCTTGATAAATTTAAGAAAATTGAAATTATATCAAGCATCTTTTCTGACCACAACACTATGAGATTAGAAATCAACCACAAGAAAAAAAATACAAAAACCACAAGCACGTGGAGGCTAAACAATATGCTGTGAAACAACAAATGGATCACTGAAGAAATCAAAGAGGAAAAAAAAAATACCTAGAGATAAATGACAAGGAAAACACGACAATCCAAAACTTATGGGACAGAGCAAAACCACTTCTAAGAAAGAAGAATATAGTGATACAATCTTACCTCAGGAAACAAGAAAAATCTAAAATAAACAACCTAAACTTACACCTATAGCAACTAAAGAAAGCAGAACAAACAAAACTCAAATTTGGTAGAAGAAAGTAAATCATAAAGATAACAACAGAAATAAATGAAATAGAGATGAAGAAAACAATAGCAAAGATCAATGAAACAAATTGTTTGAAAAGATAAACATAATTGATAAAGCTTTACCCAGACACATCAAAAAAAAAAAGGGAGAGAACCCAAATCAATAAAATTAGAAATGAAAAAGGAGAAGTTACACTGACACCACAGAAATACAAAGGATCATAAGAGACTACTGCAAGCAACTATATGCCAATATAATGGGCAACCTAGAAGAAATAAAGAAATTCTTAGAAAAATACAACCATCGAAGACTGAACCAGGAAGCAAGAGAAAATATGAACAGATCAATAACAAGTATTGAAATTGAAACTGTGATTTAAAAGCTTCCAATAAACCATGTCCATGACCAGCTGGCTTCACAGGAGAATTCTACCAAACATTTAGAGAAGAGTTAACACATATCCATCTGAAACTATTCCAAAAAATTACAGAGCAAGAAACACTTCCAAGCTCATTGTATGACACCACCATCATCATGTTTAAGAAAAACAGACAAAGATACCACACACACACACACAAATTACAGGCCCATATCCCTGACGAACATAGACAGAAAAATCCTCAACAAAATGCTAGCAAACCAAATCCAATGATACATTAAAAGGATCCTATACCATGATCGATTGGGATTTATCTCAGGGATGCAAGGATTTTTCAGTATTGGCAAATCAATCAGTGTGATACACCACATTAAATATTGAAGAATAAACACCATATAATCATCTCAATAAATGCAGAAAAAGCTTTTGGCAAAATTCAGCACTCATGTTTGATTAAAAACTCCCCAGGAAGTGGGCATAGAGGGAACATACCTCAACATAATAAAGGCCATATATGACAACTCACCACTATCATCAACAATGAAAAGCTGAAAGCATTTCCTCTAAGATCAGGAATAAGACAAGGATGTCTACTCTTGCCACTATTATTCAGTATAGTTTTAGAAGTCGTAGCCATGGCAATCAAAGAAGAAAAAGAAATAAAAGGATTACAAATTGGAAAAGAAGAAGTAAAACTGTCACTCTTTGCAGATGACATTTTACTATACATAGAAAATCCTAAAGATGCTACCAGAAAACTACTAGAGCTCATCAATGAATTTGATAACATTGCAAGATATAAAATTAATATACAGAAATCTTTTTCATTTCTATACACTAACGATGAAAATTAGAAAAAGAAGTTAGGAAACAATCTCATTTACCATCGTATAAAAAAATAATAAAATACCTAGGAATAAACCTACCTAAGGATGTAAAAAACCTGTACTTCTAAACTAAGACATTGAAGAAAGAAATCAAAGATGACACAAACAGATGGAAATATATAACATGTTATTGGAATGGAAGAATCAATATTGTCAAAATGACTATACTACCCAATCAATCTACTGATTCCATGCAATTCCTACCAAATTGACAATGACATTTTCCATGGAATATGAAGAAAAAAATTGTTTTTAATTTGTATGGAAACATAAAATACCCCAAATAGCCAAAACAATCCTGAGAAAGGAAAAGCATTCTGGAGGAATCAGTGTCCCTGACTTCAGACTATACTACAAAGCTACAGTCATCAAAACAGTATGGTACTGGCACTAAAACAGAAATATAGCTCAAATTATAGAGCATTATTATTTATTTATTATAAATTATAGAGCATTATTATTTCTGGGATAGACAGCCCAGAAATAAACAAACATGCCTATGGTCAATTAATCTATGACAAAGGAGGCAAGAATATGCAATGCAGAAAAGACATTCACTTCAAAAAGTGGTGCTGGGAAAACTGGACAGCTACATGTACAATAATGAATGTAGAATATTCTCTAACACCATACTCAAAAATGAACTCAAAATGGAGTAAAGACCTACATGGAAGGCCAGATACTATCAAACTCTTAGAGAAAAACCTAGGCAGAATACTAGTTGGCATAAATTTCCACAATATCTTTTGCATCCACCTCCCAGAGTAATGAAAATAAAAACAAAAATAAACAAATTTGACCTAATTAAACCCAAAAGCTTTTGCACAGCAAAGGAAACCATAAACAAAATGAAAAGACAACCAACAGAATGGGAGAAAATATTTTCAAATGAAGCAACTGACAAGAGATTAATCTCCAGAATATACAAACAGCTCATGCTGCTCAATGTCAAAAAAAAAAAAAAAACCAAACAACACAATCCAAAAATGGGCAGAAGACATAAAGAGACATTTCTCCAAGGAAGACATACAGATGGCCAAAAAGCACATGAAAGATGCTCAACATTGTTAATTATTAGAGAAATGCAAACCAAAACTACAATGGAGTATCACCTCAGCCTGGTCAGAGTGGCCATAATTAAAAGTCTACAAACAATAAATGCTGGAGAAGGTGTGAAGAAAAGGGCATCCTCCTACACTGTTGGTAGGAATGTAAATTGGTACAACCACTGTGGAGAACAGTATGGAGGTTCTTTAAAAAACTAAAAATAGAGCTACCATATGATCCAGCAACCCTACTCCTGGGCATATATCCAGAGAAAACCAAAATTTGAAAAGATAAATGCACCCCAATGTTCTTTGCAGCATTTTAAAATAATTGCCAAGACATGGAAACAACTTAAATGTCCGTTGATAGAGAAATGGATAAGAAGTGTGGTATACCTATACAACAAAATATTACTCACACATGAAAAAGTATGAAATAATGCCTTTTGCAGCAATATGGATGGACCTAAAGATTATCATACTAAATGAAGTAAGACAGAGGAAGACAAATATCTTATGATGTTACTTATGTATTTAATCTAAAAAAATGATGCAAGTGAACATATTTACAAAACAGATACAGACGCACAGACTTCATAAATAAACTTAAAGTTACCAAAGGAGAAAGGTGGGGTTAAGGGATAAATTAGGATTTTGGAATTAACATATACACACTACTATATACAAAATAGAAAAAAAAAAGACCTACTGTAAAACACAGTGAACTCTACTCAACGTTCTGTAATAATCTATATGCGAAAAGAATTGATATATGTATATGTGTAACTGAATCTCTTCACTGTGCACCTGAAATTAACAAAATATTGTAAATCAACTGTACTCCAATATAAAATAAAAACTAAATTTCAAAAACACAACTGTAAATTTTCTCCGCAAGAAGCAAGGAGTTTGGGCCCCATATTGGGCCCCCCAGCTTGAGGATTCTACACCAGAAAGAAGAGCACATTTAACATCTGCTTTGAAGGCCTGTAGGACTTTCCTATAGGAGAATCAGAGGGCTGTAGTAAACAGAGATTTTGCTCTTAAAGGGCACATGCAAAATAAAGCAGTGTCCAAAACCCAGCTCAGAGACAATAATTTTTTTGTAGTATAGTTGTTTTCCAATGTGTGTTATTTTCTGCTGTACAGAAAAGTGAATCAGCCACACATATACATATATCCCCTCTTCCTTGGATTTCCTTCCCATTTAGGTCACCACAGAGCATTGAGTAGAGTTCCCTGTGCTATACAATCTGTTCTCATTAATTATCTATTTTATACATAGTAGTTTGTATATGCCAATCACAATCTCCCAATCCATCCCACTCCCCCTTTCCCCCCTTGGTGTCCATTTGTTTGTTCTCTATGTCTGTGTCTCTATTTCAGAGACAAGAATTAGAAAAGAACCTGGGTCAGACCACTTGCTGATCTTGGAAAGACTTCAGAGAGACTGGAGGAACTGGGACTTCCCTTAGGGACATAGATGCTTGTGACAGCATTTTGGGGAGCTTGTTCTACCATAAGGTCATTTGTGCTGGTAACAGCCATTTTGGAGTCCCCACTCTAGCTTATTAGCACACAACAGGGTATTACCCATGCAACAGCTGATCAGTACCGGTCTTGGGAAAAACAACCCTCACAGCAAGAAATGCCATTACTTGGCCCAAACCACAAGTGGGCCAGCATCAGCCCTGGAACTCCCTCAGTCATGATCCAGCCCCACTCACAAGCAACTCGTAGTCTCTGCACAGGATAGGGCCTGGCAACCAACTTGCCTGAGGGCCAGCCCCATTTATCAGTGTGCCACAATAATTTGTTTCACCATAGAAGAGCCCACTTAGCCCCCACAGGGGACACTCCTAGATCATATAGCTCTGGTAACCAGAGAGGAGTGTGCTGTTGGGCCTCACAAAAGACCACTTCTCCATGATGGGGAAACATAACTGACCTACATAATACATACAAATAAACACAGAGAATTGTGTAAAATAAGGTGAAATTGGGATACGTTTAAATGAAGGAACAAGATAAAACCCCAGAAGAACAAATAGGAAAAGTGAAGATAAGCCATCTGCCTGAAAAAGAGTTCAAGGTATTGATCATAAAAATGCTCAGTGAACTCAGGAGAAGTATGGATGAACACAGTGAGAAGTTTAACAAAGAGTTAGAAGATATTTTAAAAATCAAGCAGAGCTGAAGAATACAATAACTGAAATAAAAAAATACAAAGGAAGAAATCAATAGTGGATTAGATAATACCGAGGGACAGATCAGTGAACTGGAAGACAGAGTAATGGAAATCACTCAAGCTGAAACAAACACACAAAAAAGAATTTAAAAATGAGGACAGTTTAAGAGACTTATGGGACAACATCAAGCATACTAAAATATAGGGGTCCCAGAAGGAGAGGAGAGAGAGATAAATTGACAGAGAACTTATTTGAGGTGATAATAGCTGAAAATTTCTCTAACATAGGAAAGGATAGACATCCAGGTACAGGAGTAACATGGAGTCTCAAACAAGATCAACCTAAAGAAGTTTACACCAAGACACATCGTAATTAAAATGGCAAAATGTAAAGATAAGAAAAATTTAAAAGCCAGAAGTGAAAAGCAACTAATTATATAAAATGGAAATCCCATAAGACTGTTACTTGACTTTGCAACAGAAAATTTGAAGGCCAGAAGAGAGTGGAATAATGCATTTAAAATGATGACAGAAAATAAAAAGTATAACCAAGAATACTCTACCCAGCAAGGCTATCATTCAGATTTGAAGGAGAGATGGAAAGTTTTACAGAAAAGCAAAAGCTAATGAAGTTCAGCAGCATTACACCAGCCTTATAAGATACATTAAGCGAGTTTTCTAAGGAGAAAAGACAAGAACACAGATAGAAATATAAAAATTCAAAGAGAAATCACTTTAGTACAGGCAAATATACAGTAACCACTGTAGATCAACAATGTATAAAGCTAATATGAAGATTAAAAGAACAAAGTAGTAAAATCATCTATATCCACAATAAGTAGTTAAGGGATGCACAAAACAAAATATGTAAACTATGATGTCAAAAGATTAAATGTTGGAGGCTTCCCTGGTGGCACAGTGGTTGAGAATCTGCCTGCCAATGCAGGGGACACGGGTTTGAGCCCTGGTCTGGGAAGATCCCACATGCTGTGGAGCAACTGGGCCCATGAGCCACAACTACTGAGCCTGCGCGTCTGGAGCTTGTGCTCCACAACAAGAGAGGACACGACAGTGAGAGGCCCACACACTGTGATGAAGAGTGGCCCCCACTCGCCGCAACTAGAGAAAGCCCTCGCACAGAAACAAAGACCCAACACAACCAAAAATAAATATAAATAAATAAACATTTAAAAAAAAAAGATTAAATGTTGGGTGGGTTGTAACATGCAGGTTTATTATAATTTGTTTGAACATAAGAGATCATCAACTTAAAATAATCACATATCTATCTATATCTATGTATGTATCTATCTAGATATTGCTATATATAACCCTCATGGCAACCAAAACCAAAAAATCTATAAAAATACACATGCAAAAAAGAGAGACTAAGCCGAACAAAACATTAAAGAAGAAATCACAAGAGGAGAGAAGAAAACAAGATGAAAGGAAGAAAAAAGAACCACAAAAACAACCCCAAAACAAATAACAAAATGGCAGTAAGTACATACCTATCAATAAATAATGTAAATCAACTAAATTCTCCCATCAGTAGACATAAATTGGCTGAATGGTTAAAAAATTATTTATATATATATATATATATATATATATATATATATAACTAAAATTCTAAGTTATATGTAATTATATATAATATAATAACTAAAATATTATATAATATAAAATATTATAAAACATATTTCATAATATATAAAATTTTATGAAATATATTATATATATTATATATATACTGCCTAAAGAGAACCACTTCATATCTAAAGACACACACAGACTGAAATTGAGAGAATGGAAAAAAGTATTCTATTCAAATAGAAATGAAAAGAAAGCCAGGGAAGTAATACTTAGACAAAATTGACTTTAAAACAAAGACTATAACAAGAGAAAGGAAGCACATTACACAATGATGAAGAATCAATCCAATAAGAAGATATAATAAGTATAAATATATATGCACACAACACAGGAGCAGCTAAATTTATAAAGCACATATGAACAAACATAAAGGGAGAAATTGATAGTAACACAATGATAGTAAGGAATTTTCACACCCACTTCAATCAATGGATATATTATACAAACAGAATACCAATAAGAAAACAGCATCTTTAAATGATGCTGCTTTAGATCAAATTAACTTAATAAATAGACACAGCACATTCCATCCAAAAGCAGCAGCATACACATTCTTTTCAAGTGTACATGGAAAATTCTCTGTGTTAGATCACATGCTAGGTTGTATGACAAGTCTCAGTAAATTTTTTAAGATGGAAATCATATCAAGCAACTTTTTCAACCACAACACTATGAAACTAGACATCAACTACAAGGGAAAAAAATCCTGCCAAAACATGAGGAAGGTAAATAATGGGCTACTAAGCAACCAATGAGTCACTAACAAAATCAAAGAGTCTGGAGACAAAAAAAAAAAAAAAAAAAAAATGTCTGGAGACAAATGAAAATGGAAACACAGCTATCCAAAATTTATGGGATCCAGCAAGCACTTCTAAGAGCAAAGTTTGTAGCATAGAAGCCTACCACAGGAAACAAGAAAAATCTCAAATAAACAACCTAACCTTACACTTAAAGGAACTAGAAAAAAGAAGAACAAGGAGAATACAAGGCAGTTGAAGGAAAAAAAAAAAATCATAAACTCAGAGCAAGTGAAAACACTTAACTATCTGGACACA
Source organism: Balaenoptera musculus (assembly GCF_009873245.2). Taxonomy (NCBI): domain Eukaryota; kingdom Metazoa; phylum Chordata; class Mammalia; order Artiodactyla; family Balaenopteridae; genus Balaenoptera; species Balaenoptera musculus. The sequence continues at coordinate 28,469,732 of NC_045804.1, forward strand.
GCAATAGGAAACTTGGAGGACCCTGACTTTACTTCTAGACCTATAGGTGAATGGATTGTAAGGAAAAAATTCCAACTTAACTCCATAGAAGGAAAATGGTGTCTTCAGGATATTCTGGGTATAAGTTATGTTAAAAAGATAGAGGGAACCTTTGAAGAAGAGGATGAGGATACAAAGGAGTTAATGATTATTGGTTACAAAGATCTCAGTGGAGGGAGGCAAGTGAAGGTTTGGTTAATAAAGTGAATATAAGGAGTAGTATGAAGATTAGAACTGTGAGAATTTAAGATATAACAGATGACAAGAGAGGCTTGCACTTTTGGCAATAATTCTAGTTGATAGGGATATAAGACTTGGTGGACAGTTTAGAATATGTTATAACAATCAAAGTCACATAAATTTTATATCATTCTAAATTTCTTCCAGCTGATACTTAATTTAAGCTGTTTTTTAACATGAAGTGTTCTGTGATTTATTTTATTTTTTGTTTGTTTTTAAATTATAATTTATTTTTCTGTTTTTTACGTCTTTATTGGAGTATAATTGCTTTACAATGTTGTGTTGGTTTCTGCTGTATAACAAAGTGAATCAACTATATGTATACATATATCCCCATATCCCCTCCCTCTAAGCCTCCCTCCCACACTCGCTATCCCACCCCTCTAAGTGGTCACAAAACACCTAGATGACCTCCTTGTGCTATGCAGCGGTTTCCCACTAGCTATCTATTTTACATTTGGTAATGAATATATGATTTATTTTATAAAGAATCATTTCATTTTGCATGTGCTTGAGGTAACCCCTGAGGCAATAAGCCATAATAGGCGATAGTAGTTCCAAACTCAGTTAGCCAGTATATTCATTCAAATATAAAAAGTTGAGTGATTTTTTCCAGTTAAAAATTCTCCAAATTCAATATGACACAATATCAATTTATTAACCAGCTTATCTTTGATAAGTCGATATTTCCATACACCTATTAAAATAATTATACTAAAGCCAAAGTATTAAATACTTGATTAACTATACAGAAAATGCATAAATTTGAAATCTGTATATGATGCAATCTGACTTACAGAATGATCAAAGAATCTAGCACTAAACATAACAAATATGAAAAAGCACAGAGGCTTGAAATGATGCATTTTCAGTAAAGCCAATCAATCAAACAAATTTGTTCTCTGAAATATTATAATTCACTTGTCCTTTTATGCTTCTCAATAGGGTTCTTTTCTTTCCTTTAATCCCTCATTTTACCCTCAATTTTCCCAATTCACTCCCTTCTTGACTGTGTATTTCAACTTCAGTGGAAGACTATTTTAGAAAAATTTCAATTGTGTCTTCTAGCCAAATGTATCATTTGCAGTTAGAGTTAGCAAAGACTGAATTCTGACTAGAGTTAGCCCCTTGGTACAGTATGGTAGATTGCAATGGTGGGTTAATTTTGAATCAGAGGGACCTGTGTTTAGCCATCCCTGTGGTTTACTAGCTGTGTGATATTGGCAAATTATTTGAACTCTCAGAACCTCAAATACTGAGCTTCCTTGTTGGTAAATAGGATGATGATACTAATTACAAAGTGCTATTGGAAGGATTCAAAGGAGACGTTGCATGTAAAATGTCTTACACAATGCCAAACTACGTTCAAAGAATAGCTATTACCTGACCACTTACAGCATCCTTTCTGTTGTTAAAAACACCTTTCATAAACAACAGTTACATTGTTCAGCTCTCTTCTATTCAAAATCTAGTGAACAGTTAAGAAGGAATTCCTTTAAAATGTAGGCTTATTTTCATTTTTACTTTGAAAATACTCAAGTACACAATGTCTCTAGAATGGTAAAACTTAGTAGAAAGCCAAATTATAAAATTGAGTTTGACCATCAAATCCATTTGAAGAAAAAGAAGAATTTATTAGAAATGAAGTTGTGAAAGAAAGAAGCAGTAAGAAGTCAATGCTTGCAGAAGCATAGTTAAGATGGCTTTTGATTATCATTGGAGAAATACATGTGTGAAGATAGCAGGATGTCTTTGGCTCCTTCATAGTGCAAATGAGTAGGAGTGGGGGAAACAATTGGGGAGAACTATATTTGCAGGTTGTTGAATGGATGGGTAATTGACTAACTGATGGACTAAATGACAATTAAGTGTCTAAGTGCCTAAAATATTCAAGGCACTGACTAGATACATTGCCCCATCCTCATATCTTGCCTCAGGTTCTGCCCACTGAAACCCAATGAGTTAGGCTCTGATTAATTCTTAAAAAACCTGAAGCTTAGAAAGGGCTTACATGTTGCCTATATCACAAAATTAGAAATAAATAGAACTGAGATGCAACTATGTATTCTGACTTCCACTCTAGATTACTTCTCTCTTCACCAAGATAGCAAAGCAAGAGTGATGAGTTCAGACATAAGCTACCATAATTCAAAAAGATACCCCAATGTTCATTGCAGCACTATTTACAATAGCCAGGACATGGAGGCAACCTAAATGTCCATCAACAGAGGAATGGATAAAGAAGATGTGGTGCATATATACAATGAACTATTACTCAGCCATAAAAAAGGATAAAATACTGCCATTTGCAGCAACTTAGATGGATTTAGAGATTGTCATACTGAGTGAAGTAAGTCAGACAGAGAAAGACAAATATCATATGCTATTGCTTATATGTGGAATCTAAAAAGAGGCTACAAATGAACTTATCTACAAAACAGAAATAGAGTTGTAGATGTAGAAAATAAACTTATGGTTACTAGGGGGTAAGGGGAGGGAGGGATAAATTGGAAGATTGGGATTGACACATACACAGCATTATATATAAAATAGATAACTAATAAGGATGTACTGTATAGCACAGGGAACTCTAGTCAATACTCTATAATGGCCTATATGGGAAAATAATCTAAAAAAGAGTGGATATGTGTATATGTATAACAGATTCACTTTGCCATACACCTGAAACTAACACATTGTAAACCAACTATATCCCAATAAATTTTTTTTTAAATAGGTTTTCTTTGCAGAAATTAAAAACAACAAAAAATCAATAAGTAATCATAAAAAGTAGGTAATTCAAGCTAGACTGGATTAATTAAAAAGCAAAAATTGACATAAAGCACCACTTTGAGATTTCCATTGTAAAATATTTATTTTTCTCTTGCTCAATGGCATTTTCTCTTCTGAGTGTATGTAAGCATAATTTATTATAATTTAATCAGTACATATACTTGCTTTAATCAAGCTATATTTTGTTAGAAAAGAACATGTATGGTTGAACTGGGTTCTTTAATTTCTCTCCTATTCATTGTGAGCACTCTCCTACAATATTCTAAAATATGTCCACAGAAGCTATTGTTGCCAGATTCTCTCTGGGAGAAAAGCAAACAAAAAAGTTCATGGTCAAATAGATTCAGACATCAGTGTTTATCATCGTTCTTACTCTCTTGTAGATTCATGATGCACAGCAGCATAGCAATAACCGACAAATCCTGCATTAATATAACATGTTTAACTCAACAGCATTCAAATAATTGTGATCATAGACTCCCTCACTTTTTCCCTTTTCTAAATTTAATAATTATAACATCATAGATAATGTTCCACAGAAACAATTTCAGAAATGCAAGCTTAACAAGATAATCATATAATATTCATTATTCTGATCTATTTATAATTATTATGAAGCAAAGGGACACATGGCAACTCTTAAGTGTTTTAGGATCTATCATACCATTTAAAAAGAAAAGGAAGTTTGAGAGTTAGTTAGATTGCAAATTGATGTGTGATTCAAGAGCCTTGATCTGACAGTCACCAAAAATGTGAGGCTAGTTACTCCACAAGCACCAGGAAACATTTATCATGCTACCTAAATTGCTCTGGTGAGAAATAAAGGACACTGCCTTTGCAAATTTAGCAGTGTCATCATAACATCTGTTTCCCTCCCTCATGTTCTTTACCCTAAGAATCAAACATTTTCATGTTCTCTCATTTGGTAAGCATTCATTCAATTTTTATTATTTTGAAGGCATTGTGCTCACCATTGGAGACTTCAACACAGCAGCATTCATTACCCCATCTTCCTAAAACACACAATCTAGTAGGAGAGAGACAAGGCTGCCAGACCTTTAAATATAATATGTTAAATGCTATGCTGGGCCCTAAAGGATTACTGATGAAGGATACCTATTTCATCCTGCTTAAGTCAGAACTAGTTTTCAAATGGTGCATGTTGAGTGGCAAATGACAGTTCACATACACCAAACAGATGAAAGAAAAATAGAAGTTTCCAGGCATATAAAAATACATGAAAAATAGAATAGAGACATGAAAAAGCACAGTATTTTAGCAAAAAGCTTGGTATGACTGACCAGGACACAGAATGTCCTGTGTCATGTGTTTGTATGCATGTGGGTTGTATGGCTGGTGGGTTGGGAGGGACTGAGCAATGTGGCTACATAGTTGGGCATGATCAGATTATTTAACATAAGAAGCTGGAACTTCTCACTAAAAACTTCAGGAAAATAAAAAATATTTTAAGCAGTGAGATCACATAGCAACAATGTAGAGGAAAGACATGTAAAATAAAAGACTGGAGATACTTATAGAGATCTTAATAAGAAGATAAGAAGAAATGAAGAACCCAACCAAGGTAGTGATATATATATATAGTGATATATGTATATATATATTATATATATATAATATATACATATATATATACGAGAGAGAGAGAGAGGGAAAACATGATAGTAAATTACATTGCTTAAGATTTCATCTTCCTTTAATAGGGTCAACTGTTGAGAATGCATGATGAATTCCACCTAGTGTACTTGGATTTTAAAAGGGACATTGGGATATAATTTTTAATAAAAATAATGGTGGAAAATTTAAGCTTACCCTTAGCCAAATGATATACACAGACACAAAAATGTATTTTATTGTTGGATCAAGCACATCCCATAGACAATTATTTATTCTACTTATTAGTGGGCTGACCCAAATTTGTGTGTGTCTGTGTATGTGTGTGTCTATAGATATTACAAATAATCAATTAGAAATTGGGTAAATTTTGTTATATGCTTAGATTATATGGTCTTGTTATATGCTAGATTTAAAGGTGTATAATTGATGTTAATTCCATTTCAAAACTGCCCTGGCTTTTTTTATTTTTGGAAGGTAGAGTCTTTGATAACAATAGGAATAGTGTTAGGAAACTAATGTTTCTTGGGTTTTTATTATGTACCAGTCACAATTATAAATGATGCTTGCATGTTTTAGTAGCTGCTACCAAAGAAGAAGTGATCAATTTGGTGGAGGAGGGATAATCTAGCCCTGCTTATTAAAGAAATATTCAGATCAAGATTTGGGATTCAGAAAAGATACCCCTGATTCCCTACATTTTTCTTCTGCATAGATAACAGAAAAGTCTGTTGTAACTACTTTAATTCTGTCTTGGAACATTTGCATATTTTCTTTTGTTTTACCCTTCACCTCCTCCTATTTGATTTCTATGATTAATGTGTTATTAGGGTACATCTCATTTATTAATACTGGATATTGGTGAAAGACCCATGATAGTATAAGAACTTTGGTGTCAAGATGTTCATTGTACCTAAATCTCTTAGGGGATTTTCAGAGACCTAATGCATTGATACTGTATACCAAAAGGGGATAGAATTCTTTTTGTTTTTGTTTTTGTTTTTTTGGAAGGGGATACAATTCTCTTTATTGATATAACATGCAGATAAAGTTGACATTATAAGAGTTTAGGCTAAAAATAATACCAAGTACAGAACAAGAGTAATATGTTATATCATTATCCACAGTTTTCTGGAAAACAAGAACAACCGCAGTTTCTGCCAATTTTGGCAATCAATTTTTCATGTTTTGGGTAAACCACAGTATTCAATTTGGATACAGTAGTTATAGCCTGCTGCCCTAGGACATGGTATAATAATTATTTTAAAATAGAGATCTCTTCTCTGTGAGTCTTCCTATAGCCAGAATTAATTTTATTTTCATTTATTCCACAAATATTTATTGAGTACCTTACATGCAGAAGGTGCTGAAGATGGAACAGACAGCAACATAGTAAAAATTCCTACAAGTAAAGAACAGGCAAACATGGAGACAGTTGGCAAAGGCACAGTAACTTAATAAGACAATTACAGACCGTGTGCAATTCTGTGACAATTACAGACCGTGTACAATTTTGTGACAATTAAAGACCGTGTGCAATTCTGTAACAACGTCAGCTGGGTGATGGGATAAGCCGTGGGTGAGTGATGCAGGTGATGAGGAGGATCTCCTGAGGAGGAGATGACATTCAAGATGGATCTAAAGGCTGAGAAGGAATCGTCCATGTAAAACTGGAGAGCATACGATTAAAATTATTTTCCTTCAGTGTACACATGTTCCTAAAAACATGTAGTGACCAGGAGTTTTCAAATCCATAATTCTTATTCAGAAATCAGGAAACCTTAACATAGGATGTACAATAATCTGACATATTTTCAATTTCCATAGTGAAAAATATTGGGTCAGTTGTGAGATAAGCCACAACCTTTCTCAACCCTCTGCAAAACTATTCTTTCTCTTTCTTGTACATATGACCCTGTACCCACTAAAAGTTGGGGGATTCCATAATCTTGTTCTCCAGACTTGTATGCAACACCATTGTCGAAAACTTGCATCTCTCCTTTGAACTTGTATTCTAGCCTCAAATATTAGTGTGTCTGTGCCTTGGCTGGTGAGATTCTATCTGTCCATGGTAATCTTCTCTTATGACGAACTCCCACTAATTATTTAGAGTCCATTTCAGGGAGCAAGTACGTTTCTCCCTTAAAGCCTCTTCCCTGCATGTCTCTTCCTTGTTCCCTCTTTCCTTTCCTGAGATGGAGAAATCCTCCCTGCTGCCTTGGGGTCTCTGTGCAGGGCTCATCCTGCTCAGATGGTCTGGAGGGGCTTCGGTCCTCTGAGGAGAAGCCCAGGAGAAGGTGCTGCTAATACAAAGGAGGGAGATGACGTAAATGGGCTGCCCCTGCCTGGTGCCCTGCAAATGGTATCACCTCAATAATCTCCCATTTTAACACTTCTGAAAAGAGGATCCTGCTTGTCATTGCAGACGGTCCTTTTAACTCGTGTCTTCAATACTTTGGGCTGGATGTTCCCAATACTCTTTTATTTTTCTTAATATCTTCATTGGAGTATAATTGCTTTACAATGGTGTGTTAGTTTCTGCTTTACAACAAGGTGAAACAGCTATACATATACATATATCCCCATATCTCTTCCCTCTTGCGTCTCCCTCCCTCCCACCCTCCCTACCCCACCACTCTAGGTGGTCACATAGCACCGAGCTGATCTCCCTCTTCTTTGTGGCTGCTTCCCACAAGCTATTGGTTGTACATTTGGTAGTGTATATATGTCAATGCCACTCTCTCACTTCGTCCCAGATTACCCTTTCCCCTCCCTGTGTCCTCAAGTCCATTCTCTAGTAGGTCTGTGTCTTTATTCCTGTCCTGCCCTTAGGTTCTCCATGACCATTTTTTTTCTTTTAGATTCCATACATAAGTGTTAGCCCACGGTTTTAGTTTTTCTCTTTCTGACTTACTTCACTCTATATGACAGACTCTACATCCATCCACCTCACTACAAATAACTCAATTTCATTTCTTTTTATGGCTGAGTAATATTCCATTGTATGTATGTGCCACATCTTCTTTATCCAGTCATCTGTCAATGGACATTTAGGTTGCTACCATGTCCTGGCTATTGTAAATAGAGTTGCAATGAAACAAACTTCTTTTTGTATTATGCAATAATTTTGAATTTATGCATTAAACATTTTTTTGAATTATGGTTATCTCAGAGTATCTGCCCAGTAGTGGGATGGCTGGGTCGTATGGTAGTTCTATTTTTGGTTTTTTAAGGAACTCCATACTGTTCTCCATAGTGGCTGTATCAATTTACATTCCCAACAACAGTGCAAGAGGGTTCCCTTTTCTCCACACCCTCTCCAGGATTTATTGTTTGTAGATTTTTTGATGATGGCCATTCTGACTGGTGTAAGATGATATCTCAGTGCAGTTTTGATTTGCATTTCTCTAATGATTAATGATGTTGAGCATTATTTCCTGTGTTGTTGGCAATCTGTATATCTTCTTTGGAGAAATGTCTATTTAGGTCTTCTGCTCATTTTTGCATTGGGTTGTTTGTTTTTTTAATATGGAGCTGTATGAGCTGTTTATATGTTTTGGAGATTAATCCTTTGTCTGTTGATTCTTTTGCAAATATTTTCTCCCATTCTAAGGTTTGTCTTTTCATCTTGTTTATAGTTTCCTTTGCTGTACAAAAGATTTGAAGTTTCATTAGGTCCCATTTGTTTATTTTTGTTTTTATTTCCATTTCTCTAGGAGGTGGGTCAAAAAGGTTCTTGCTGTGATTTATGTCATAGAGTGTTCTGCCTATGTTTTCCTCTAAGAGTTTGATAGTATCTGGCCTTACATTTAGGTCTTTAATCCATTTTGAGTTTATTTTCGTGTATGGTGTTAGGGAGAGTTCTAATTCCATTCTTTTACATGTATCTGTCCAGTTTTCCCAGCACCACTTATTGAAGAGGCTGTCTTTTCTGCATTGTATATTCTTGCCTCCTTTATCAAAGATAAAGTGACCATATGAGCGTGGGTATATCTCTGGACTTTCTATCCTGTTCCATTAATCTATGTTTCTGTTTTTGTGCCAGTACCATACTGTCTTGATTACTGTAGCTTTGTAGTATAGTCTGAAATCCATGATCCTGATTCCTCCAGCTCCGGTTTTCTTTATCAGGATTGCTTTGGCTATTCGGGGTCTTCTGTGTTTCCATACAAATCATGAATTTTTTTGTTCTAGTTCTGTGAAAAATGCCATTGGTAGTTTGATAGGGATTGCATTGAATCTGTAGATTGCTTTGGGTAGTAGAGTCATTTTCACAATGTTGATTCTTCCAATTCAAGAACACAGTGTATCTCTCCATCTGTTTGTATCATCTTTAATTTCTTTCATCAGTGTCTTATAGTTTTCTGCACACTGGTGTTTTGTCCCCTTAGGGAGGTTTATTCCTAGGTATTTTATTCTTTTTGTTGCAGTGGTAAATGGGAGTGTTTCCTTAATTTCACTTTCAGAAATTTAATCATTAGTGTATAGGAACGTAAGAGATTTCTGTGCATTAATTTTGTATTCTGAATTTGTATTCCAAATTCATTGATCAGATCTAGTAGTTTTCTGGTAGCATCTTTAGGTTTCTCTATGTATAGTATCATGTCATCTGCAAACAGTGACAGCTTTACTTCTTCTTTTCTGATTTGGATTCCTTTTATTTCTTTTTCTTCTCTGATTGCTGTGACTAAAACTTCCAAAACAATGAGGAATAATAGTGGTGAGATTGTGCAACCTTGTCTTGTTCCTGATATTAGTGGAAATGGTTTCAGTATTTCACTATTGAGGACGATGTTGGCTGTGAGTTTGTCATATATGGCCTTTATTATATTGAGGTAAGTTCCCTCTATGCCTACTTTCTGGAGAGGTTTTGTCATAAATGGGTGTTGAATTTTGTCAAAAGCTTTTTCTGCATCTATTGAGATGATCATATGGGTTTTATTCTTCTATTTTGTAATATGGTGTATCACATTGATTGATTTGCGTATATTGAAGAATCCTTGCATTCCTGGGATAAAACCAACTAGTTCAGGGTGTATGATCCTTTTAATGTGCTGTTGGATTCTGTTTGCTAGTGTTTTGTTGAGGATTTTGGCATCTATGTTCATCAGTGATATTGCCCTGTAGTTTTATTTCTTTGTGACATCTTTGTCTGGTTTTGGTATCAGAGTGATGGTGGTCTCATAGAATGGGTTTGGAGTGTTCCTCCCTCTGCTATACTTTGGAAGAGTTTGAGAAGGATAGGTGTTAGCTCTTCCCTAAATGTTTGATAGAATTTGCCTGTGAAGCCATCTGGCTCTGGGCTTTTGTTTGCTGGAAGATTTTTAATCACAGTTTCCATTTCAGTGCTTGATTGGTGTCTTTTTATTTTCTATTTCTTTCTGGTGCAGTCTTGGAAGGTTGTGCTTTTCTAAGAATTTGTGCATTACTTCCAAGTTGTCCATTTATTTCACATATAGTTGCTTGTAGTAATCTCTCATGATCCTTTGTATTTCTGCAGTGTCAGTTGTTAGTTCTCCTTTTTCATTTTGAAATCTATTGATTTGAGTCCTCTCTCTTTTTTTCTTGATGAGTATGGCTAATGGTTTATCAATTTTGTTTATCTTCTTAAAGAACAAGCTTTTAGTTTTATTGATCTTTGCTATTGTTTCCTTCATTTCCTCTTTATTGATTTCTGATCTAATCTTTATGATTTATTTTCTTCTGCTAACTTTTGGGTTTTTTGTTCTTTTTTCTCTATTTGCTTTATTTGTAAGATTAGGTAGTTTATTTGAGATGTTTCTTGTTTATGAAGGTAGGATTGTATTGCTATAAACTTCCTTCTTAGAACTGCTTTTGCTGTATCCCATAGGTTTTGGGTCATGGTGTTTTCATTGTTATTTGTTCCTAGGTATTTTGTGATTTCCTTTCTGATTTCTTCAGTTATCTGTTGGTTATTAAGTAGTGTATTTTTTAGCATCCATGTGTTTGTATATTTTACAGATTTTTTTCCTGTCATTGATATCTAGTCTCATAGTGTTGTGGTTTGAAAAGATACTTGATACAATTTCAATTTTCTTAAATTTACCAAGGCTTGGTTTGTGACCCAAGATATGATCTATCCTGGAGAATGTTCCATGAGCACTTGAGAAGAAAGTGTATTCTGCTGCTTTTGGATGGAATGTCCTATAAATATCAATTAAGTCCATCTTGTTTAATGTATTATTTAAAGCTTGTGTTTCCTTATTTATTTTCATTTTGGATGATCTGTCCACTGGTAAAAGTGGGGTGTTAAATTCCCTTACAATGATTGTGTTACTGTCAATTTCCCCTTTAATGGCTGTTGGTATTTGCCTTATACATTGTGGTGCTCCTATGTTGGGTGCATAAATATTTACAATTGTTATATTTTTTTGGATTGATCCCTTGATCATTATGTATTGTCCTTCTTTGTCTCTTGTAATAATCTTTGTTTTAAAGTCTGTTTTATGTGATATGAGAAATGTTACTCCAGCTCTCTTTTGATTTCCATTTGCATGGAATATCTTTTTCCATCCCCTCACTTTCAGTCTGTATGTGTCCTTAGGTCTGAAGTGGGTCTCTTGCAGACAGCATATATACAGATCTTGTTTTTGTATCCATTCAGCCATTCTATGTCTTTTCGTTGGAGCAATTAATCCATTTACATTTAAGGTAATTATCACTATGTATGTTCCTATTACCATTTTTTAAATTGTTTTGTGTTTATTATTGTAGATCTTTTCCTTCTCTTGTGTTTCCTGACTGAGAAGCTCCTTTAGCATTTGTTGTAAAGCTGGTATGGTGGTGCTGAATTCTCTTAGATTTTGCTTGTCTGTAAAGGTTTTAATTTCTCCATCAAATCTGAATGAGATCCTTGCTGGGTAGAGTAATCTTGGTTGTAGGATTTTCCCTTTCATAAGTTTAAATATGTCCTGCCACTCACTTCTGGTTTGCAGAGTTTCTGCTGAAAGATCAGCTGTTAACTTATTGGGGATTCCCTTGTATGTTATTTGTTGTTTTTCCCTTGCTGCTTTTAATATTTTTTCTTTGTATTTAATTTTTGATAGTTGATTAATATGTGCCTTGGAGTGTTTCTCCTTGGATATATCCTGTATGGGACTCTCTGTGCTTCCTGGACATGATTAACTATTTCCTTTACCATATTAGGGAGGTTTCAACTATAATCTCTTCAAATATTTTCTCAGTCTCTTTATTTTTCTCTTCTGCTTCTGGGACCCCTATAATTCGAATGTTGGTGTGTTTAATGTTGTCCCAGAGGTCTCTGCAACTGTTCTCAATTCTTTTCATTCTTTTTTTTTTATTATGCTCTGAAGTAGTTATTTCCAGTATTTTATCTTCTAGGTCACTTAACTGTTCTTCTGCCTCAGGTATTCCGCTTTTGATTCCTTCTAGAGAATTTTTAATTTCATTTATTTTGTTGTTCATCATTGTTTGCGTGTTCTTTAGTTCTTCTAAGTCCTTGATAAACGTTTCTTGCATTTTCTCCCTTCTATTTCCAAGATTTTGAACCATCTTTACTATCATTATTCTGAATTCTTTTTCAGGTAGACTGCCTATTTCCTCTTCATTTGTTTAGTCTGGTGGAGTTTTATCTTGTTCCTTTATCTGCTGTGTGTTTCTCTGTCTTCTCATTTTGCTTAACTTACTGTGTTTGGGGTCTCCTCTTCGCAAGCTGCAGGTTTGTAGTTCCCATTGTTTTTGGTGTCTGCCCCCAGTAGCTAAGGCTGTCTCAGTGGGTTTTGTAGGCTTCCTGGTGGAGGGGACTAGGGCCTGTGTTCTGGTGGATGAGGCTGGATCTTCTCTTTCTGGTGGGCAGGTCTGCATCTGGTGGTGTGTTTTGGGGTGTCTGTGACCTTATTATGATTTTAGGCAACCTCTCTGCTACTGGGTAGGGTTGTGCTCCTGCCTTGCTAGTTGTTAGGCATAGAGTGTCCGGCACTGTAGCTTTCTGGTCATTGAATGGAGTTTGGCCTTGACGTTGAGATGGAGATCTATGGGAGATTTTTGCCATGTTATATTACATGGAGTTGGGAGGTCTTTTGTGGACCAATGTCCTGAACTTGGCTCTCCCACTTCAGAGACACAGGCCTGATACCCGGCCATAGCACCAAGACCCTGTCATACACATGGCTCAGAATAAAAGGGAGAAAAAAATAAAGAAAGAAAAAATAATAAAATAAAATAGAATAAAGTTATTGAAATAAAAAATAATTATTAAAAATTTAAAAAATTTAAAAAGTAATCAAAAGCAAAAAAGAAAGAAGAGAGCAACCAAAACAAAAGACACATCCACCAATGATAACAAACGCTAAAACCTTTATGAAAAAAAAAAAAATAGGCAGACAGAGCCCTAGGACAAATGGTAAAAGTAAAGCTATACAGACAAAATCAAACACAGAATCATACACATACAGAGTCAAAAAAGTGAAAAAGGAAAAAAATATATATATCTTTGTTCCCAAAGTCCACCTCCTCAATTTCGGATGATTCATTGCCTATTCAGGTATTCCACAGATGCAGGGTACATCAAGTTGATCGTGGAGATCTAATCCACTGTTCCTCAGGCTGCTGGGAGAGATTTCCCATTCTCTTCTCTGTTCGCACAGCTCCTGTGGTTCAGCTTTGGATTTGGCGCTGCCTTTTCGTGTAGGTCACCTGAGGGCGTCTGTTCCCCACTCAGACAGGATGGGGTTAAAGTAGCAGCTGATTAGGGGGCTCTGTCTCACTCAGGGCGGGAAGAGGGAGAGGTATGGAATGTGGGGCAGGACAAGGCTGCAGGAGGCAGATGCTGGCATGAAGTTGCAACAGCCTGAGGCGCGCCATGTATTCTCCTGGGGAGATTGTCCCTGGATCACATGACCCTGGCAATGGCTGGCTGCACAGGCTCCCAGGAGAGGAAGTGTGGATACTGACCTGTGCTTGCACACAGGCTTCTTGGCGGCTGCAGCAGCAGCCTTAGCATCTCATGCCCGTCTCTGGGGTCCGCCCTGATAGCTGTGACTCATGCTCATTTCTGGAGCTCATTTAGGCAGCTCTCTTAATCACCTCTCCTCACACACCACAAAACAAAGAGGCAAGAAAAAGTCTCTTGCCTCTTCGGCAGCTCCAGACTTTTTCCCAGACACACTCCTGGCTAGCTGTGGCACACTAGCCCCCTTCAGGCTGTGTTCACACAGCCAACCCCAGTCCTCTCCCTGGGATCTGACCTCCAAAGCCCTAGCCTCATCTCCCAGCCCCCACCATCCCCAGCAGGTGAGCAGACAAGCCTCTCGGGCTGGTGAGTGCTGGTTGGCACTGATCCTCTGTGTGGAAATGTCTCCACTTTGCCCTCCTCGCCCCTGTTGCTGTGCTCTCCTCCGTGGCTCCGAAGCTTCCCCTCTCCACCACCTGCAGTCTCCTCCCATGAAGGGGCTTCCTAGTGTGTGGAAACCTTTCCTCCTCCACAGCTCCCTCCCACTGGTGCAGGTCTCATCCCTATTCTTTTGTCTCTGTTTTTTCTTTTGCCCTACCCAGGTACGTGGGGAGTTTCTTGCCTTTTGGGACGTCTGAGTTCTGCCAGCATTCAGTATGTGTTGAGTAGGGGTTGTTCCACATGTAGATGTATTTCTGATGTATTTGTGGGGAGGAAGGTGATCTCCACGTCTTGCTCTTCCACCATCTTGAAGCTCCTCCCCAGTACAGAATTCTTAAGAAGATAAAATTTAAATGAGATGGCCGGGAGAAGATTCAAGACGGCAGAAGAGTAAGACATGGAGATCACCTTCCTCCCCACAAATACATCACAAATACATTTACATGTGGAACAACTCCTACAGAACACCTACTGAACACTGGCAGAAGACCTCAGACTTCTCAAAAGGCAAGAAACTCCCCACTTACCTGGGTAGAGCAAAAGAAAAAAGAAAAAACAGAGACAAAGAGTAGGGATGGGACCTGCACCAGTGGGATGGAGCTGTGAAGGAGGAAAGATTTCCACACACTAGGAAGCCCCTTCATGGGCAGAGACTGGGGGTGGCCAAGGGGGGAAGCTTTGGAGCCACGGAGGAGAGCACAGCAACAGGGGCGTGGAGGGCAAGGTGGAGAGATTTCCACACAGAGGATCAGTGCTGACCAACACTCCCCACACCGAGAGGCTTGTCTGCTCACCCGCCATGGTGAATGGGGGCTGGGAGCTGAGGCTTGGGCTTTGGAGTTCAGATCCCAGGGAGAGGACTGGGGTTGGCTGCATGAACACAGCCTGAAGGGGGCTAGTACACCACAGCTAGTGGGGAGGGAGTCCGGGAAAGAGTCTGGAGCTGCCAAAGAGTCAAGAGACATTTTCTTACCTATTTGGTTCCTGGTGCGTGAGGAGAGGGGATTAAGAGTGCCACTTAAATGAGATCCAGAGATGGGTGCGAGCCACGGCTATCAGCACGGACCCCAGAGACAGGCATGAGATGCTAAGTTTGCTGCTGCAGCCACCAAGAAAGCTGGGTGCAAGCACAGGTCACTATCCACACATCCCCTCCCGGAAGCCTGTGCAGTGTGCCACTACCCGGGTCCCATGATCCAGGGACAACTTCCCCGGGAGAACACTGGTGCGCCTCAGGCTGGTGCAATGTCAAGCTGGCCGCCGCCACTGCAGGCTCGCCCTGAACTCTGTACCCCTCCTTCCACCTGGCCTCAGTGAGCCAGAACCCCAGAATCAACTGCTCCTTTAACCCCGTCCTGTCTGAGCGAAGAACAGATGCCCTCAGGCGACCTACATGCAGGGGTGGGGTCAAATCTAAAGCTGAACCCCAGGAGCTGTGGGAACAAAGAAGAGAAAGGGAAATCTCTCCCAGCAGCCTCAGGAGCAGTGGATTAAATCTCCACAATCAACCTGATGTACCCTATATCTGTGGAATACCTGAATAGGCAATGAATCATCCCAAATTGAGGAGGTGGACTTTGGGAGCAACAATATATCTATTTTTTTCTCTGTTTCTTTATTTCTGAGTGTGTATGTGTATGCTTCTGTGTGTGATTTTGTCTGTATAGCTTTGCTTTTACCCTTTGTCCTAGGATTCTGTCTGTCTGTTTTTTCTTTTTTTTTTTTAGTATAGTTTTTAGTGCCTGTTATCATTGGTGTATTTGTTTTCTGGTTTGGTTGCTCTCTTCTTTCTTTCTTTCTTTTTTGTTTTATTACTTTTACATATTTTTTAAATAATTTTTTATTTTAATAACTTTATTTTATTTTATTTTCGTCTTTCTTTCTTTCTTTCCTTCCTCTCTTTTATTCTGAGCAGTGTGGATGAGAGGCTCTTGGTGCTCCAGCCAGGCGTCAGGGCTGTACCTCTGAGGTGGGAGAGCCAAGTTCAGGACACTGCTCCACAAGAGACTTCCCAGCTCCATGTAATATCAAATGGCAAATATCTCCCAGAGATCTCCATCTCAACACCAAAACCCATTTCCATTCAATGACCAACAAGCTCCAGTGCTGGACACCCTATGCCAAACTACTAGCAAGACAGGAACATAACCCCACCCATTAGCAGGGAGGCTGCCTAAAATCATAATAAGGCCACAGACGCCTCACTACACACCACTAGAAGCAAACCTGCCCAGCAGATAGACAAGATCCAGCCTCATGCACCGGAACACAGGCACTAGACCCCTCCACCAGAAAGCCTACACAACCCACTGAACCAACCTTAGCCACTGGGGGCAGACACCAAAAACAATGGGAACTACGAACCTACAGCCTGCAAAAAGGAGACCCCAAACACAGCAAGTTAAGCAAAATGAGAAGACAGAGAAACACACAGCAGATGAAGGAGCAAGGTAAAAACCCACCAGACCAAACAAATGAAGAGGAAATAGGCAGTCTACCTGAAAAGGAATTCAGAATAATGATAATAAAGATGATCCATAAACTTGGAAATAGAAGGGAGAAAATACAAGAAACGTTTAACAAGGACCTAGAAGTACTAAAGAGCAAACAAACAGTGATGAACAACACAATAAATGAAATAAAAATTCTCTAGAAGGGATCAATAGCAGAATAACTGAGGCAGAAGAACAGATAAGTGACCTGGAAGATAAAATAGTGGAAATAACTACTGCAGAACAGAATAAAGAAAAAAAAAAAAAAGAAAAGAATTGAGGACAGTCTCAGAAACATCTGGGACAACATTAAACACAACAACTTTCGAATTATAGGGGTCCCAGAAGCAGAAGAGAAAAAGAAAAGGACTGAGAAAATATTTGAAGAGATTATAATTGAAAACTTCCCTAAAATGGGAAAGGAAATAGTTAATCATGTCCAGGAAGCACAGAGAGTCCCATACAGGATATATCCAAGGAGAAACACACCAAGCCATATATTAATCAAACTATCAAAAATTAAATAGAAAGAAAATATATTAAAAGCAGCAAGGGAAAAACAAAAAATAACATACAAGTGAATCCCAATAAGGTTAACAGCTGATATTTCAGCAGAAACACTCCAAGCCAGAAGGGAGTGGAAGGACATATTAAAGTGATGAAAGGGAAAAACCTACAACCAAGATTACTCTACCCAGCAAGGATCTCATTCAGATTTGATGGAGAAATTAAAATATTTACAGACAAGCAAAATCTAAGAGAATTCAGCACCACCAAACCAGCCTTATCACAAATGCTAAAGGAACTTCTCTGGGCAGGAACCACAACAGAAGGAAAAGACCTACAATAACAAACCCAAAACAATTAAGAAAATGGTAATAGGAACCTACATATCGATAATTACCTTAAATGTAAAGGGATTAAATGCTCCAACCAAAAGGCATAGACTAGCTGAATGGATACAAAAACAAGACTGTATATATGCTGTCTACAAGAGACCCACTTCAGACCTAGGGCCACATGCAGACTGAAAGTGAGGGGGTGGAAGAATATATTCCATGCAAATGGAAATCAAAAGAAAGCTGGAGTACCAATTCTCATATTGGAGCAAATAAAGTTTAAAACAAAAACTATTAAAAGAGACAAAGAAGGACACTACATAATCATCAAGAGATCAATCCAAGAAGGAGATATAACAATTGTAAATATTTATGCACCCAACATAGGAGCTCCTCAGTACATAAGACAAATACTAACAGCCATAAAAGGGGAAATTGACAGTAACAAAAACATCTTAGGGGACTTTGACACCCCACTTTCACCAAGGGACAGATCATCTAAAATGAAAATAAATAAGGAAACACAAGCTTTAAATAATACATTAAAAAAGATGGACTTAATTAATATTTATAGGACATTCCATCCAAAAACAACAGAATACACTTTCTTCTCAAGTGCTTATAGAACATTCTTCAGGATAGATCATACCTTGGGTCACAAATCAATCCTTGGTAAATTTTTAAAAAATTTGAAATCATATCAAGTATCTTTTACAACCACAATGCTATGAGACTAGATATCAATTACAGGAAAAAAAATCTGTAAAATATAGAAACACATGGAGGCTAAACAATACACTACTTAATAACCAAGAGATCACTGAAGAAATCAAAGAGGAAATCAAAAAATACCTAGAAACAAATGACAATGAAAACAAGATGACCCAATACCTATGGGGTGCAGCAAAAGCAGTTCTACGATAGAAGTTTATAACAATAGAATCCTACCTTAAGAGAGAAGAAACATTGAAATAAACAACCTAACCTTACACCTAAAGTAATTAGAGAAAGAAGAAGAAAAAAAAATCCCAAAGTTAGCAGAAAGAAAGAAATCGTGAAGCTCAGATCAGAAATAAATGAAAAAGAAATGGAGGAAGCTAGAACAAAGATCAATAAAGCTAAAAGCTGGTTCTTTGAGAAGATAAACAAAATTGATAAACCATTAGCCAGACTCATCAAGAGAAAAAGGGAGAAGACTCAAATTAATAGAATTAGAAATGAAAAAGGAGAACTAATGACACACTGCAGAAATACGAAGGGTCATGAGAGATTACTACAAGCAACTCTATGCCAATATAATGGACAACTTGGAAGAAATGGACAAATTCTTAGAAACGCACAGCCTTCCAAGACTAAACCAGGAAGAAATAGAAAATATGAACAGACAAATCACAAGCACTTAAATTGAAACTGTGATTAAAAATCTTCCAACAAACAAAAGCTCAGAGCCAGATGGCTTCACAGGCAAATTTTATCAAACATTTAGGGAAGAGCTAACACCTATCCTTCTCACTCTTCCAAAATATAGCAGAAGGAGGAACACTCCCAAACTTATTGTATGAGGCCACCATCACCCTGATACCAAAACCAGACAAAGATGTCACAAAGAAATAAAACTACAGACCAATATCACTGATGAACATAGATGCAAAATCCTCAGCAAACTATTGGCAAACAGAATCCAACAGCAAATTTAAATGATCATACACCATAATCAAGTGGGGTTTATCCCAAGAATCCAAGCATTCTTCACTATATGCAAATCGATCAATGTGATACACCATATTATCAGATTGAAGGAGAAAACCCATGTGAGCATCTCAATAGATGCAGATAAAGCTTTTCACAAAATTCAACACCCATTTATGATAAAAACCCTCCAGAAACTAGGCATAGAGGGAACTTACCTCAATATAATAAAGGCCATGTATGACAAACCAACAGCCAACATCGTCCTCAATGCTGAAAAACTGAAACCATTTCCACAAAGATGAGGAAAAAGACAAGGTTGCCCACTCTCACCACTATTATTCAACCTAGTTTTGGAAGTTCTAGCCATAGCAATCAGAGAAGAAAAAGAAATAAAAGGAATCCAAATCGGAAAAGAAGAAGTAAAGCTGTCACTGTTTGCAGATGACATGATACTATACATAGAGAATCCTAAAGATGCTACCAGAAAACCCCTAGAGCTAATCAATGAATTTGGTAAAGTAGCAGGATACAAAATTAATGCACAGAAATCTCTTGAATTCCTATACATTAATGATGAAAAATCTGAAATTGAATCTAAGAAAACACTCCCATTTACCATTGCAACAAAAAGAATAAAATACCTAGGAATAAACCTACCGAAGGAGACAAAAGACCTGTATGTAGAAAATTATGACACTGATGAAAGAAATTAAAGGTGATTCAAATAGATGGAGAGATATACCATGTTTTTAGATTGGAAGAATCAACATTGTGAAAATGACTCTACTACCCAAGGCAATCTACAGATTCAATGCAATCCCTATCAAACTACCACTGGTATTTTTCACAGAACTAGAACAAAAAATTTCACAATTTGCATGGAAACACAAAAGACCCCGACTAGCCAAAGCAATCTTGAGAAAAAAAAATGGAGCTGGAGGAATCAGGCTCATGGACTTCAGACTATACTACAAAGCTACAGTAATCAAGACAGTATGGTACTTGCACAAAAACAGAAATATAGATCAATGGAACAGGATAGAAAGCCCAGAGATAAATCCTTGCACATATGGTCACCTTATCTTTGATAAAGGAGGCAAGAATATACTGTGGAGAAAAGAGAGCCTCTTAAATAAGTAGTGCCAGCAAAACTGGAGAGCTACATGTAAAAGAATGAAATTAGAACACTCCCTAACACCATACACACAAATAAACTCAACATGGATTAAAGACCTAATTATAAGGTCAGACACTGTTAAACTCTTAGAGGAAAACATAGGCAGAACACTCTATGACATAAATCCCAGAAAGATCCTTTTTGATCCACCTCCTAAAGAAATGGAAATAAAAACAAAAATAAACAAATGGGACCTAATGAAACTTAAAAGCTTTTGCACAGCAAAGGAAACCATAAGATGAAAAGACAACCCTCAGAATGGGAGAAAATATTTGCAAATGAAGCAACTGACAAAGGATTAATCTCCAAAATTTACATGCAGCTCATGTAGCTCAATATCAAAAAATCAAACAACCCAATCCAAAAATGGGCAGAAGACCTAAATTGCCATTTCTCAAAAGAAGATATACAGATTGCCAACAAACACATGAAAGAATGCTCAACATGATTAACCATTAGAGAAATGCAAATCAAAACTACAATGAGATATCATCTCATACTGGTCAGAATGGACATCATCAAAAAAATCTACGAACAATAAATGCTGGAGAGGGTGTGGAGAAAAAGGAACCCTCTTGCCCTGTTGGTGGGAATGTAAATTTATACAGCGACCCTGGAGAACAGTATGGAGGTTCCTTAAACTACTAAAATTAGAACTACCATACGACCCAGCGATCCCACTACTGGGCATATACCCTGAGAAGAACATAATTCAAAAAGAGTCATGTACCAAAATGTTCATTGCAGCTCTATTTACAATAGCCAGGACATGGAAGCAACCTAAGTGTCCATCATTGGAGGAATGGATAAAGAAGACGTGGCACATATATACAATGACGTATTTCTCAACCATAAAAAGAAATGAAATTGAGTTATTTGTAGTGAGGTGGATGGTCCTAGAGTCTGTCATACAGAGTGAAATAAGTCAGAAAGAGAAAAACAAATACAGTATGCTAACACATTTATATGGAATCTGAGAAAAAAAAAAAGGTCATGAAGAACCTAGGGGAAAGACAGGAATAAAGACACAGATCTACTAGAGAATGGACTTGAGTATATGGTGAGGGGGAAGGGTAAGCTGGGACAAAGTGAGAGATTGGCATGAACATATATACACTACCAAATGTAAAATAGAAAGCTAGTGGGAAGCAGCCACATAGCACAGGGAGATCAGCTCGGTGCTGTGTGACCACCTAGAGGTGTGGGATAGGGAGAGTGGGAGGGAGGGTGATGCAAGAGGGAGAGATATGGGGATACATGTATATGTATAACTGATTCACTTTGTTATAAAGCATAAACTAACACACCATTGTAAAGCAATTATACTCCAATAAAGATGTTTAAAAAAATAAAATAAAATAAAAAAAGAAAAAAATATGAGATGGCCAAGGATATATGTCTTCAATTTGTGAGGAGTTTCATTTAGAGTCTTGTTTTTGTACTTCTAACAATGTTGCCCCTTCTCCTTATGGGCTGTGATTGTTATGCTGACATAAAGGAAAGTTGACTGTGGAAAATGTTGTAATATAGGGAAAGGTTATAAAGTTATACCTTTGAAAAAATGTACTTTATTAATCTGAACTTGCAACTATTGATTATCCTTACTCTAAAGCATTCATCTTGATAACTATATCAAAACCAGGCACCTTAACTATTAAAAGAGAAGTGAGACTCAGTCACATCTTAAAATACAGAGTTTGACATTAGAGCTCTTTTTTTCCTTGTCAATTATCCTAGTGTATAAATAGATTATAGATGATCATTTCAAGAGGAAATTCTGTTAACAATGGTCTGGAGTAGAACTGTTTAGAATAGTTTATTATCACTAATGTTTAAAGAGTATTCAGGACATTTCATCACAGTAGGACATTTTAGAAATGAAAGGAAGCACTGCCTTTGCTCTCCAAGAGCCTATAATCTATTATTTAGAAATGCTTTCAAAATATTTTTGAAGATAAAGCCACAGAGAAGGGAATACATACTAAAAACTCCATGCATACAATCAGAGACACATTTTTGCTATCCTTTTCTCTAAGTATATTAATCTGGTATTTTTCTACTGATAATATTTCTAAACCTAGTAAAATAATTGAGCAGGTCAAATCATGACCTACACTTTGACTTATTGTTAAAGACATATGTATGTAATTTTTGTAAAGCGAATATGAAAATGATTTTATATACTTGATGACAAATATTTCATATAATTCATTTTGCTCATTTTAATTTTTTCTATAAATGAATTTTAGATATATAGTAGAATCCTATTATAAGATAGATTCTTAAAGGAATCTGGTTACAGTGATGTGGTATGTGTATAAATCAGCTGGAGAGTTTCTTAACAGTATGGATTTCCAATGATTCATACCCAGAGATTCTGATTCACCAGGTCTGAGGTGAACCTTAGGAACATACATTTTTAACAATCTCATCACATGGTTATGACACTTTAAATATATGACCTAATGAGATAAATTTTTTAATCTTTCTGAATCCTCTCTTCTGATCTCAAGCAGACCAATAAGATACTTGGAAGTTGGGTGCAAATAGGAAATTTGTCCATCTGAAGCTTTATGTGGTTATAACAATCAAAGAGGGACAAAAGAAGCCAAGATCAGAAAGACTATATCAGAATTCTGCTGAAGGGGTGACATACAGATAAAATTATAAATAAGATGGAAGCCAGTGTCTAAGTATGTTTAATGCTCTAAAAGTTGTAAAGCAGGTGAATCTGAGAAATTTAGGAAACCAAGTCACAAATACAGTGCAAATGGAAGAACATTCATTTTTATAGAGTCAGAATGAAAACAATTCCTTAAATGTCTTCTAAAAGAAATCCAACAGCCAAAAGAGAAAAAAAAAGTGTGTTGTAACTCAGTTATTTTGTATCAGTCGTGCTGACCCTGCAACCTTACCCCAGTGGTAAATGATAGTGAGGGGTGATGTTATCTGAATAGAACATTAATGAGTTTTCATGAAAGGAAATGCTGAACAAACACTACTATAGACTAAACAATTAGGTATTAGTATTTTCATGATACTTTAAATGGGTGGATATTTTAACTAGTATTGAGTACTTTTTTAAGGGAAATATTATAGTAAAGTTCTAATAATAAACAAGGAAAGACATATTTTCATCTATAGTTAATATTTAACAGTTGTAACAGGACTTTGATGAACAGACAGCAAGTATATTGCTATCTCATTTTGTCTAGGTTAAACTTTAAAAATATACTTTCAAACAGTTTTCAACATTTATTGATTTTTTTTCCTGAACTTGGTAAGCAGCTCCAAGTTATACTGGAAACATGCCTTTCTGGACATTTTTATTTGTGGAGTTGTCATATTAAGAGTCTATAAATTCCTCTGAATACACATCACTTTTTGTACTGTTTTCACCCTCTTTATAAAAAATGTATACACTTATTCTCTCTGTATACTATTTCTTTTTATTTAAACACATTTAAAAGTGCTTATTATGTTTTAGAAACTTTTCTAAGGGCTTTAAAAATGCTAACACATTTCACTCTTGTAGCTCCCTGTGAGTTAGATACTTTTTTTATCTCTTATTTTACAGATGAGGAAACTCAGGAACAGTGAGTATTAGACACATTGTGTCTACACTGACAGCTATAAATCTGG
Source organism: Balaenoptera musculus (assembly GCF_009873245.2). Lineage (NCBI taxonomy): Eukaryota > Metazoa > Chordata > Mammalia > Artiodactyla > Balaenopteridae > Balaenoptera > Balaenoptera musculus. Next base: position 28,493,651 of record NC_045804.1, read on the forward strand.
AGTTCAGTGCCAAATATTTTTGTTCCAGAATACACAATCTCATACTATCCTGCCTCTCCACCATTGACAGTACTATAGTTCTTTATGGTAGCATGGTTCATTGAAGAAGGTGGAGTTTAACAGATAATACTTGTGCTAGACGACAGTATGTTCATTAATCTTCTTGGGGGGAGATCTTACTTCTCACCCACTTAAAGGTAGATATGGCCATGCGAATTGCTCTGATCAATGAAATGTGAACAGAAGTGAAAAATGTCACTTCTGGTCATAAATATTTAAGAGCTTGTGTTCAATTTTACACTCTCCCTTTATTTTCCATGATGATCTAGGAAGCATGTGTTGATTGGAAGTACCATAAAATCAAAGTAGCTCAGAATACTGAGCCACAGCATAGAGTACAAGTGCCCTGGAAAGTTACCGAGTAGAAATTATGTGAGCAAGATATAAACATTTGGGGTATTAAGCCATTGAGATTGTGGAGTTATTTTTTCTTGAGGCATAATACAGCCTAGTAATTCTCAACCAGGAGTGATTTTGACCCCCAGGGAATATCTGACAGTGTCTAGAGATAGTTTTAATTGCCACAACTGGGGAGAGGATTAAAACTGGCACGTAACGCGTAAAGGTCAGTGATGTTGCCAAGCATTCTACATTGCACAGTACAGACTCCACAACTAAGAATTATCTGGTCCAAATAGTGCTGAGCTTGAGAAACCTTGATATAGCCTATTATAATACATGCTATTACTTCAAAGTAAGCATGAGAGTGTGTGAAACAGTTATAGTAAAACTCACCTGTGATGATCAGTCACACTAGGATGAAACTGTACTTTAAGCTACACATGGCATTTTCCTTCTATAAGTGGCAACCAAGTGCAGCTTACCTATATAATTCCATATAATTATAAACTTTACGTTATAAACAAAGCATTCTTCATCTCTACTCAGAAAAAATTCTGCTTATGTGCGTTCCACTCAAAATTTTCTGAGTCTGTTTTTAAAAATAGTCAGGCTCTTATAAGACTTTGAACAAATGCAAATTACCAGTCACTAGCACAAACATACTAGGTTAAGTAAATTTGGCAGCCATAGGAGATACATTTTTCTCCTGTGACTGACTCTTGTCAATTGTAATTAGGCATGTAAATTGTCTGTGCTTGGAAAATTATTGTTTTAAAGGAAACCTATCTAATGCTCTCTGGCACCTGGGATGTGTTCTTTTTTCCACTGTTTCTGAAAGGTTTGCATAACACTTGTGTTGTGGAAGCCAACGGCTCATTGAAAAATGGAAAGAATCTAACCACTTTCTGTGAGACCAACCCAAAGGAAATGTTCCTGACTTAGAATATATTGAATTATATCCAGAGGACTGCTATGAAACTCTGCTTCTACAGCTTAGAAGAGTTAAAAGTCCAGGATTTTCATAGATCAAGAAAAGGACTTGGCAAATGTTTCTCTGTTAAAAACCAGGTAATAAATATTTTAGATTTTGTGGGCTGCACAGATTCTGCTGGAAGTACTCGACTCTGTTGTTTTAGTGCAAAAGCACCTATAGAAAATTCGTAAACTAATGGCTGTGGATGTGTTCCAATACAACTTTATTTACAAAACTTTGTGGTAGTCTAGATTTGATCTGAATGGTAGTTTTCTGACTCCTGTTCTAGAGGATACTATCATCCTAGAGATGACCATCCATCTAAACTTCTTGACCACTACCATATCATACAGAATATGTGAAAAGAAATGAACAAATACTCATCTGACTTTTTTTTTTTTTTTTTTCCTTTGGCCGTACCAGGCGGCTTGTGGGATCTTGGCTCCCCGACCAGGGATTGAACCTGCACACTTGGCAGTGAAAGTGTGGAGTCCTAACTACTGGATCACCAGGGAATTCCCACATCTGATTTCTATTATGTGTTAAGAACTATGCCAGGGATGCTACTAGTCATCCTGCAGTGCACAGGAAAACAGTCCATACAAAAAATTATCTGCACCAAAATGTCAATATTACTGAGGATGAGACCCTACTCCTTGCTAGAGAATGTGGTCCCAAATCTGGCAACATCAGTGTCAGCTAAAATATGTTAAAAATGGAAAATCTCAAGCTCCTTTCCAAGACGTCCTGACTCAGAATCTGCATTTTAACAAGACCCCCCCAGATGAATGTCTGTGCACATTGAAGTTTGATACACAATGGTCCAACCTGGCAAAAGTAATGCAAACACCATAAAGACAGTAACATTATTAGGAAAGTGAGCATCAGAAATTTAAAAACTTGCTGAAAGGGACCTAACTGGTAAGGGTTTGAGACAGAACTTGAAGCCATCTTTATAATTCAGAGGATGCATTCTAGCTGCGGTACCAAATTACCTCCATGATCAATATCTAAAAAGCAAAACAAAACAAAACAATTTTTAAATCACTGACATTTTCACTAGAGTTAAAGTAGTATATGCCTGCAATTTCATCCATAATTTTATATATGTATTTAAAGACTTTACATATGTTAATGGGCACCTACCATATGTTCCATTGCTTATCCCAATAAAGAGAAAAGACAAATCTTGTTCTTATGGGGAAAATACCCTTGACCTTTCAGAAACCAATTATGATTATTTGTATAATGATTGTCTGTAGAACCTTAAGTGCTGCCCATTACCAGGAAGTAGAAAGGTCAAAGTCAGAGTCAGATAGATTCAAATCCTAACTTAATGGCATTGATCAATTTATTTAACTCCTCTGAATTGGGGGCTACCCATCATTCAGTTTTATTCTAAAGACCCAATTAGATAACAGTGATCATATAGCACTTTCTGAGTATCCTCATGTGGACTGACTTGTCCTCTCCTGGAAGAAAATAGTGATTTGAAAGATTCGATCAGAGTAAAGTAACTTCTTCCAGAGAGTTTTATTTTAAAAGGTAACTCTCTAACTATGCCCCCACCCCCGGTCAGTCCTGTCCAGTGAAAAGCACAATGGCAACACTTACATCTAAGAGATGACTTTGTCATGAAAGAGGGTTTGATGTCACCATCTATCTTGCAAAAGTACTTGAAACATTGGGACATAGTTCACAATGTCACAAGATATAGTTTAGAGAACAAGTTTGATGGGAACAATTATAAAGCCAGCATTAACAAAAAGAAAAGACAAATCATTCCTTGTATCCCAGTATAGCTGGGGAGATAAATTCTAGAACCAGAGTATTCTGTTGTTCACACTGTGGGTTAATTGTCTCAGGAAGGGGATAAACTCTGTTTCTATGGAGCTCTCTCTTCTCATGGAACAAGTGTTAAGGCAACTTTGTCAATGAAGAAAAGAAAAAAACTGGCTATTTGGACATCAGATATCAGTTTTTTGCAAGAACTTTATAGTAATGCCAATGTTTCAAATTCAGGAGACCTTTGGGCCTGGGGAATATTGAAGCTCCTTCATCCAGAGCAAATGATTGGTCCTATGAGAAATCCCATACAGGTATGGCTCCCTATAGCCAAACGGGTGAGGATGTTCAAATCCCTGACACCTCATTTCCTAGGATCCCCATGTGAGTTACCAAAGGCAATTTAGAGAATTACATTTGTTGCAACATAGACATAATTTCAAGCATCAGACATATAGCATCTGAGCAAATATTGTTGGACAAGATAACTTCTAAAATCTTGCAACAACACCAAATAGACAAGTATTTATTTCACTGCCACACAGCTCTTTAGGCTGTCTGTGTACAAGAGGTTGTAATCTGAATAAGGGCCACTTATAAATCTACTCAGATACTACCATGAACTTTATTTAGAAAAATATAGTGAGGTAGCATTTATTTACTAATCCATTCACTTATAAACCAAATATCTTCCCAAATATTTTCAATGTCAGGCATGGAAATATGCATTGGGGATACAAAGGTAGACAAAACAACATCCCTGACTATGAAGTGAAAGCTTTAGCATGCATGATTCATATATATCTAGAGGTCAAACTAAACATGACTTTTAATTTTTAATACTTTATTATTGTTTAAAAATCAAGAGACCAATGGGGTCCAATCAAGATGGAAGAGTAGTAGGAATGAAACTCATCTCTTCCCACAAATACATCAAGAATACATCTGCATGACTCTTTTTGAATTACAGTTTTCTCAGGGTATATGCCCAGTAGGGGGATTGCTGGGTCATATGGTAGTTCTATTTTTAGTTTTGTAAGGAACCTCCATACTGTTCTCCATAGTGGCTGTATCACTTTATGTTCCCACCAACAGTGCAAGAGGGTTCCTTTTTCTCCACACCCTCTCCAGCATTTATTGTCTGTAGATTTTTTGATGATGGCCATTCTGACTGGTATGAGATGATATCTCATTGTAGTTTTGATTTGCATTTCTCTAATGATTAATGATGTTGAGCATTCTTTCATGTGTTTGTTGGCAATCTATATATCTTCTTTGGAGAAATCTCTATTTAGGTCTTCTTCCCATTTTTGGAGTGGGTTTTTTGTTTATTTGATATTGAACTGCATGAGCTGCTTGTAAATTTTGGAGATTAATCCTTTGTCAGTTGTTTCATTTGCAAATATTTTCTCCCATTCCGAGGGTTGTCTTTTCCCACAATGTTCATTTCAGCTCTATTTACAATAACCAGGACAAGGAAGCAACCTAAGTGTCCATCGACAGATGAATGGATAAAGAAGATGTGGCACATATATACAATGGAATATTACTCAGCCATAAAAGGAAACGAAATTGAATTATTTGTAGTGAGGTGGATGGACCTAGAGTCTGTCATACAGAGTGAAGTAAGTTAGAAAGAGAAAAACAAATACTGTATGCTAACACATATATATGGAATCTAAAAAAAAAAAAAAGATCATGAAGAACCTAGGGACAAGATGGGAATAAAGATGCAGACCTACTAGAGAATGGACTTGAGGATATGGGGAGGGAGAAGGGTAAGCTGGGACAAAGTGAGAGAGTGGCATGGACATATATACACTACCAAATGTAAAATAGATAGCTAGTGGGAAGCAGCCGCATAGCACAGGGAGATCAGCTCGGTGCTTTGTGACCACCTAGAGTTTTGGGATAGAGAGGGTGGGAGGGAGGGAGATGCAAGAGGGAAGAGATATGGGGTTATATGTTTATGTATAGATGATTCACTTTGTTATAAAGCAGAAACTAACACACACACACACGCACAAAAAATACATCTGCAAATGCAACAATTCTCACAGAACACATCATGAACACTATCAGAAGACATCATACACCTGAAAGGACAGGAAAGATCTCTATGTAACCGGGTAGGACAACAAGAAAAAAAAATAGAGGAAGTGAGATTGGACCTGTGCCCCTGGGAGGGAGCTGAAGGACAGGAGGGGTTTCCACACCCTGAGAAGCCCCCTCAATGGCAGGGAGATAAGCTGGGTCATAAAAGGTGCTTCAGAGGCTGAGAGGAGAGTGCAAAAACTGGTTTGTGGCAGGCAGGATAGAGAAAGACCTACACAGATAATCTGTGCCACCGTCATGTGCACCCCAACCTGAAACATATGTCCTCTGGTATGGGTGGGATCTGGGTGCTGGAACACAGTGTTTAGAGGACAGACCAGGAGAGAAGACTGTTGCTGACTGCATGGAGACAGTCAGAAGTGACTGGAGTGTGAGGTGTCATAACCAAGAGTGTTTTTGGAAGAAGCCTGGGCTGCCATAGAAGGGAAGTGACATTGTTAAAGTGGTATGTGAAGGGAAAGGTGGGGCTACCATTGCAGCCTCTTTCTCCATGTGATGGCCCCTGCATCTGTGGGCTCCAGGGGAGGCTTCTGCCTGGGAAGGCTCACACACTCTGGCTGCCACCTCAGCGGATCCTGGGAGCAGATGCCAGTGGGTTGCCCACATGCAGAGGTGGGGCTGAAATCACCCCAGGGGCCGTATGACTTAGGAAGCAAAGCTGAAATCTCCCCCTGTGGCTGTGTGAACTGTGGATTTACACCTTCACCATCAGCTTTGTAAATTTGGTGCCTGCAGAACATCTGAATGGACAACAGGTGCTCATGTGGCTGAGATAGTCTGACCTTAGCAACTGTGGGTTTCATGGGCATGTACACATGGGGGTTGGGCCAGGCCAGGGTCTGAGCTGCCTCCATAGCTCCCACAGAGGGTCCACGTGCATGACTACTGTCGTCCTCAGACCTGACTTAAGTGGATCTGCACTGGTGGCCTTGTGAAAACAACACCTGAGAGACATCGGGGTCAATTGCTGGCATAAACCATGGTTGAGGAGGGCCAAAGGCAGTGCCAACAACAGTGTGCTCTGTAAGCCCACACAGTAGGTAAAAGGTGACACAACAGAGCACACTCACCAGTGAACAACTCTGGTGGAGGAATCTCAGTGGCTCCTCTCCCAGTGGGAGTGCTCCAATCCTGTCTACCATGCACCACAGCTCAGAAATGCAGTTCAGAAACAGATCTGGGGGTTTCTACTCCAACACCTAAGGAGAAGAACCTGTCCCTGACATGGCAGTAACAACCACAAAACAAAGAGGAGGACCCACTCAATATCCAGTGCAGGCTGTGATCACCACAACATCAGTCACACCTCATATCAAGGGGATAATGGCCAGCATACACTGAGGAAAAATGTCACAGGCATCCATACTAAAAACAGCCCTCACACCAAAAAATATTAAACCCATGCAGACTATCCAGGGATATTCCCACATAAAAATAGCCCTCCAAGACCATGGTAGAAAATTGTTTCTCTTAAACTCATAGAGCAAGAGAAATATAAGTAAAATGAAGAAGCAGAAGAACCACTCCCAATTAAAAGATTGAGAGAATTCCCCTGAAAGAACAAACAATGAAACAGACTGCTTCACTCTCGTAGACACTGAGTTCAAAAAGGAGATAAGGAAAATGCTGAAGGAATTAAAAAAGGCTATTGACAGAAATGCAGATTAATGTAAAAAGGAACTATAAACTATAAGAAGGAGTCAAGAAAAATTAGAGAATTCATTTGAAGAGATGAAAGGTGAACTAAAGGCTATGAATAGCAGAATGAATAATGCAGAAGAATGAAAAAGTGATCTGGAAGATAAAATAATGGAAAATCTCCCAGTTAGAACAGCAGACAGAAACCCAAATAAAAAAAAAAAAAAAGAAAGCATTATAAGAGATCAAAGGGATAATATAAAGCTTGCCAATCTACACATAATAGGGATCTCAGAAAGAGAAAAAAGGAGATTGAAAATGTATTTAAACAAATTATGGCTGAAAAATTCCCAAATCTAAATAAGGAAACAGATATCCAGATACAGGAAGCACAGAGGGTCCCAAACAAGATAAACCCAAACAGACCTACACCAAGACATATTATAATTAAAATGGCAAAAGTTAAAGATAAAGAGAGTATTCTAAAGGCAACAAGAGAAAAACATAGAATTAATTACAAGGAAACTCCCATAAGGCTATCAGCTGATTTCTCTACAGAAACGTTGCAGGCCAGAAGGGACTAGCTAGATATATTAAAAGTCCTGAAAGGGAGAAATCTGCAACCTAGGATACTCTACCTAACAAGATTATCATTTAGAATAGAAGGAGAGATAAAGAATTTCTCAGACAATCAAAAGCTAGAAGAATACAGTAATACTAAACCTATCCTAAAAGAAATATTGAAAGGACTTCTCTAAATAGAAAAAATTAAGAATCTATAGGAAAGAGAAAATCACAGTTGGAAAGTAAACCACTTAAATAAGCTAGGACATAGATGAAAAAAAATACAATAATTTCTGTGAAAACTATGATAACCACAATGAACAACAAAAAGATGAACATGAAGATGCAAAAGAAGACATCAAAATCATAAAATGTGGGGAGGAGAGTAAGAAAATGTAAATTTTTTTCTAGAATGTGTTTTAGCCTATTTGACTACCAGTCTAAAGCAAGTAGAGATAGGAAGGGGTTAACATATTTGAAAAACAGGGCAACCACAAATCAAAAACATACAACAGATTAACAAAAACCAAAAAGAAGAGAACATAGCATAATACAAAAGAAAATAATCAAACCACAAAGCAGAAGAAAAAAGAAAAAGAAAGGGACAAAGAAGAAATATAAAATCAACCAGAAAACAAGGTTTAAAACGACAATAACTATGTGTCTATCGATAATTACCTTAAATGTCAATGAACTAAATTCTCCAATCAAAAGGCACAGAGTGGTAGATTGGATAAAAAAACAAGAGTTTACAATATGCTTCCTACAAGAGCCCTCTTTAAGGCAAAGGACATACATAGAATGAAAGTGAGAGGATGAGAAAAGATATTTCATGCAAATGGGAAATAACAAGAAAGCAGAGATTGCAATACTCATATCAGACAAAATAGACTTTAAAACAAAGGCTATAAAGAAAGATAAAGAAGGACACTATATAATGGTAAAAGGATTAATACAAGGAGAGGATATTACACTTATCAACAAATACGCACCCAATATAGGAGCGCCCAAATATATAAAACAAATACTAACAGACATAAAGGGAGAAATTAACAGGAATACAATAATAGCAGAGACTTTAACATCCCACTCACATCAATGGACAGATCTATGAGACAGAAAATCAATAAGGCAACAGAGATCCTAAATGATACAACAGAATAGTTAGACTTAATTGATATTTTCAAGACATTAGGTCCAAAAGAGCAGAATGCACATTCTTTTCAAGTGTACATGAAGAATTCTCTAGGATTGACCTCATACTATGGCACAGAACAAGCCTCAACAAATTTAATAGTATAGAAATTATTTCAAGTATCTTTTCTGTCCACACAGCATGAAACTAGAAATCAGCCACAGAAAAAACAATGAGAAAAAAACAATTATATGGAGATTAAACAACATGCTACTAAAAAAACAAATGGGTAAACTATGAAATCAAAAAAGAAATTTCAAAATACCTTGAGGCAAATGACAGTGAAAGCACAACCATACAAAATCTATTGGATGCAGCAACAACAGTTCTCAGAGAGAAGCACTGGGTCGGCCAAAAAGTTCATTTGCTTTTAAGTAAAAACAAAAGACACATTTTTCATTTTCAAGATGACCTTTATTGAACAATGTATTCACTAACCAAATGAACTTTTTGGCCAACCCAATACAGAGTGATACAGGTCTTCTTTCAGAAACAAGAAAAATCTCAAACAACCTAACCCACCACCTAAAAGAATTAGAAAAAGAAGAACAAACAAAATCTAAAGTCAGCACAAAGGATGAGACAATAAAGATAAGAGAGGAAATAAATAAAATAGAGTTTAAAAAATCAGTAGAAAAAAATCAATATAACCAAGAGTTGGTTCTTTGAAAGGGCAAACAAAATTGAAAACCTCTGGCCAGGCACACCAAGAAGAAAAGAGAGAAGACAGAAATAAACAAATTAAGAAATGCAAGAGGGGAAATCACAAGTGATACAGCAGAAATACAAAAAACCATAAGAGAATACTATGAACAATTATATGCCAACAAATTTGACAATCTAGAGGAAATGGACAACTTTCTAGAAACATACAGCCCACCAAAACTGAATCAAGAAGCAGGTAACTTGAACAGACCAATCACTAGAAATGAAATAGAATCTCTAAAAAAAACCCCGAACAAACAAACAAAAACAACAACAACAAAAAAACCCTCCCTACAAACAAAAGTCCAGGGCCAGATGGCTGGGTATTCTACCAAACATACAAAGAACTTATACCACTCCTTCTCAAATTCTTCCAAAAGACTGAAGTGTAAGGAACACTCCCAAAAACATTCTCTGAAGCCACCATCACCCTTATACCAAAACCAGACAAAGATGCTACCAAAAAAAAAAAAAAAAAAGTTACAGGCCAATATCTTTGATGAATGCAAACACAAAATCCTCAACAAAATATTAGCAAACTGAATCCAACAACACATAAAAGAGGTCATATACCTTTGGATTCATCCCAGGGTCACAAGGATGGTTCAGCATACTCAAATCAATCAATGTGATACACCACATCAAAAAAAGAAAGGACAAAAACCACATGATCATCTCAATAAATGCAGAAAAAGCATTTGATAAAATTCAACATTCATGATAAAAACCCTTATGAAAGTGTGTATACAGGGAACATATCTCGACATAATAATAGCTATTTATGACAATGGCTTAATTTCCAAAATATACAAATAGCTCAACAACAACAAAAACAAACAACAACAAAAAAAAACACAATCAAAACATGGGCAGAAGACCTAAACAGACATTTCTCCAAAGAAGACATACGGATGGCCAATAGGCACATGAAAACATTCTCAGCATTGCTAATTATTTGATAAAGGCAAATCAAAACTACGATGAAGTACCACCTCACACAGGTCAGAATAGCCATCATTAAAAAGTCTACAAATAACAAATGCTGGAGAGGTTGTGGAGAAAATGGAACCCTCTGACACTGTTGGTGGGAATGTAAGTTGGTGCAGCCACTGTGAAAAACCATATGGAGGTTTCTCAAAAAAACTAAAAATAAAGTTACCATGATCCAGCAATCTGACTTCTGGGCATATGCCCAGACAAAACTATAGTTTGAAAAGATACATGCATCCCTATATTCATAGCAGCACTATTTACAATAGCCAAGGCACGGAAACAACCTAAATGTCCATCGACAGATGAATAGATAAAGAAGATGTGCCACATATATACAATGGAATATTACTCAGCTATCAAAAACAATGAAATAATGCCATTTGCAGCAACATGGATGGACATAGAGATTATCATACTAAGTGAAGTAAATCAGAAAAAGACAAATACCATATGATATCCTTTATATACAGAATCTAAAATATGACACAAATGAACATATCTATGAAACAGAAACAGATTCACAGATTTAGAGAACAGAATTGTGGTTGCCAAGGGGGAGATGGGTTAGGGAGGGAAGGATTGGGAGTTTGAGATTAGCAGAGATAAACTATTATATATAGGATGGATAAACAACAAGGTCCTACTCTATAGCACAGGGAACTATATTCAATATCCTGAGACAAACCATAATGGAGAAGAATATGAAAAAGAGTGTATCTATATATAACTGAGTCACTTTGTTGTACAGCAGAAATTAACACAACATTGTAAATTAACTATACTTCAATAAATTTAAAAAATCAATAGACCACAGACACACTAAAGAACATAATCATAAATATATATAAAATTTTTATGCCATATTTGGCTATTTAAATTAACTTTTGTTTGCATATGGTGGCCTTACAAGTAGATAGAATAACATATACCTCCTATTAGTTCTCTTTCCATTCACCTCTTCTAGGAATGCATAATACATAGTGTTTATACATTTTGTTAAATCAATCATAAATATTTTGACCACTGAATATGCTCTCTAATGCCATACTTTAAGTTAGCAAGGATTCTACACTTCTTAAGTGTCAATAATTAAGTTGTCCAGTACATAAAACTATTACCAGTTGTCCCATTCTCTTTTTAGAGACCTATTCGCAAGTCTCTCAGTTTTAGTTTACAATAGTATGTTGCCCGAGTGAGGCCATATATTCCATATGGAACATCTGGGGAAAGAAAATAAACATTCAGTTCTATTGAAATCAGGACTCATATAGTTCAGACTCAAAGTACTTTGGTTGAAACAAAATAGTTCAGTAATTAAAACATAAGTTGGAAAAATAAATAGTTCTTTGCACATATTTCTCAAACAGTGAAGGGGCTATATAGCCCTCATTTAAAAATCACATTCTTTTTGCATTTATCTCCTTTGTTCCTGGTGCCACTTTCTTCAGGACTTCCTTCCCCCACTCCAAAAATCCCTAACTAACCCTAGACCGTGTACTTCTTGTCTTTCTATTGCTCCTTTTTTTTTCTTGCTACTCTACTGTAGTTTTATTTTCTTTTCCTTATTTTCTCAAAGTTATGTTCCCCTCCATTTAAAAAGAAGATAAAAGACATAGTATAGCAATGATAGAAAACTTCCAGGTGGGAGTGGGGTGGGGGGAAGGATAAGAAACAAAAGAGGCAAATTTGAACCTAGTCTGGATGTCAAAGAGGAAGAAAGACTGGGGACACTAATATGAGTATTACTGATCCATAACAAAACATGAACTTTTAAATTCTCTTAGAAATGTTCTCATTTGACTAAGGATTTTGGAATAGCATTGAGCAAATTTTTGGTAGCATTTAAGATTTACGAGTCTGGCTGGATCACATTTTGTAAACTTTTCTCACCTCACTGTCATTTGGTTCAAACTTTTCCCAGTTCAAAATAAATGATTCTTATCCTGCCTTTTGCTATCATAAGACTTTCTACCACCCAAGCTTCAGGGTACATATTCAATCCAAATGATTGAATTTAACCATTTTTATGGCTAGGAAAAAAAAGACACTGGAAAATGGAGCAAGGAATAACTACAAAATATGTTGGCCTTGAGAGACAATGCAGAGATTATCTGGCCACCATATCTGGCTGGACTGAATCAGCCTGAAAGAGTCATTGTTCCTAAAACCTGGCATACTGGCTACATGTTATGTTTATTCTCCACTGGACAAAAGCATTTCAATTGCCTAGGACTACTATGATTTCACTGACCAGGCAGTAGTTTATCACTGGGTAATGTTTATCTTCAGCTGTAAAATCTTTTAGAAACCTTAGTACATAGCTCTTTTCGTAGACAAACACAGACACACTTTCTGGGTTCAGAAGATTGTCTAGGCTCAGGCCCATATTCTACCAAGAATAACCCCTTTTTCATTCCTATGTCTCCTGATACTAGGCTTGATAAAGACCCATCCTCTTCCAATCCAGAGTCTACCATATTTTTTTTGTGTGTTAGGCTAAATAATACTTCTTGCTCAGAAAAACTCCACAACATATTTGTATGAAATAGCCTGCATACATAACTGCCACTCTTATCATAAATTCAAAATATTAATCCATCTTTGAATCATTGAGGATTATCTCAATTTACAGGGCAACATTATGTACTTAATAAATATTGGTTGAACTGAGCAGAACTGAATTACAAAGAAGAAGGTAGCCCATGGAAATATTTTTTACTTTATTGACTAATAAAAAATAAGAATAGGTTTTTTGCATTCTTCCCAATGGTTCATAGACTTTGTGGAGGAGCAGGTACATATGCTATAAACTATCATCAAAGTGACAAGCACTGTAATATAGATTTGAGCCTATAAACAATGTTCACTGAACACAGAGAGTAGAGAATGTTTCATATTGGGAAGTAGAAAACATAAGAATGTTTTATAATGAAAAGGACATTTGCAATTGGCCTTGAAGTTCGAGCTTTTTTCAGGCTAAGAGCACTTACAGTGGAGGTAGGATGCATGGAAAAGAGCTTTCAAGAGAGGAGGCAGTTTGAACAGGTATGAACATGTTAATGAGCATACTATGAGGAGATAACAATTTCAGAATGCTGCTGTCTGAAATGAATGAAATGACACACACTAAAGATGCTTCACAGCAACTGGGGCAAAAAAGGGGTTGGCAATTGTTCAATAAATCTGTGTGTTCAATCACAAGTTTTGCTTCTTCTCCCCATACTCACCCCATTTTCTGGCTGTAAATTCTCAATATTTAATGAAGGACCAGTGACATTCCCTATATAGCTTTTTTTTGAAAACCTGTCTTAAGTTGAATCCTTGTAAAACCAGAAAAGGCATGGCAAATCACAAAGCCTTCTCTTAAAGAATACAGGGTTTGAAGCATGGAACTGAATTGGAATATATCACCTAGTTGAAAACTAGAGCACTGAAATAACTGGGATTTCAGCAAAAAGAAAGAGATTCAGTCAGTCATGTAAGCAAAATTAGATTTAAAAATAAGAAAGACTCAGGGAAGAAAGTTTTATTTAATATGTTTATGTTGACCCTAAAGAAGTATTTAATTATCTTTTTTTCAGGCTAGATACTTAAATTACATTATTTAAATGCCTCTAATAAGAGAAAATTAATTTTACTCTTTAGTTTCTTAGCCTATGAACTTTAAGGGATACAACACTTTTATGTTTACAATCAAGGCATTCTTGCACAGAGGTTTTATTTATCATATGTTGTTCCTTTGCATATTTCAATTTTATTGAAATAACTAAATATTCAGTGGAGAGACTTAGTATAGTTGTCTCAGACCCTTACCATCTAGAATTATATATTAAAATGAACAATTTATGCAGCTGATATTATCACTTAGCTTTCCTAATTCTGGTGCCTTTAAAGACCCAGAGTATATACAGTAGTAAAGTTTCTCTCTTTTCAGTCAGTTTACATTATTCTACTCAGTGTCCTTGGAAAATAAAGTGCCGCCTTTATGTGGATTTGAATGTGCACTCAGAATAGAAAATTGCATGTGTGTTTTGTGGAAATAAATAGCATACTGCAGTTAAGTACATTCCTTTGTTACCACGTTCCCCACATAAATACAAACACTCATTTTGTTTTAAAAATTCCCTTCATAAATGGATTTTTTACCTGTAGTGTAGACACAGGCAAGAACTGAATAAAAGATTTCTCCACAAAACATTCTTTATTCAAAAGCAGTAAGATATTAACATATACATAATTATTTTACCAAACTGATTTATGAGACTTTTGTTTTTATTCCAACTCCATGAACCTCGTGGAAATACTTTGCTTGATGTAGAGAAAAATTCTGATTTCATGCTTGGAAGAATTTTATCAAATATATATAAACACAATATAGTTATTCTTGCTATTCATGTATATCATTAATACACATGCACCTGCTTTCTCTCCTCACACATCCTGATCTAGCACCCAAAAGCTATTTTGTTTGAATTATTCCAGACGACACTTTTTGTGCAATAAATGTAAACTTTGAACCCTGCTCCTTCAAATCAAAGACAAACATTTAGTTTATAGCTACAAGAATCTCCTCCCCCCATATTAAAATAAAATAAAATAAGTGCATTGTACCAGTCACATATTTTCTAATTAACCACCTGGATTTAGTCACCCGGTTAAAGACTAGTTAATAAGAGCACAAGGCCTTTCCGAGTTTATGTGTGACTGAAACTTATACAAGTTCAATTTTGATGAAATAAATGGTTGAAAGCATGAGAAAATTGTGATGTTTAGATAGAGTAAGGATAACAAAAGTATTTGAATTTGTGTGAATGTAGCTTATGCTATTGTGCCCTGCTCACACCTACTAGGTCATTGGTTCCTAAAATGTAGTCTTGAGATGCCCTCCCCATCCTCAGCATCAGGTAGAAATTTATGAAAGTGCAAGTCCTTGTACTCTACTGCAGACTTGCTGAATGAGAAGCTCTGAGTGTGGGGCCCAGCCATCTGTACTATAAGCCCTCAAACTGAGGTACTCTTAACATTTGAGAACCACTGCTTTAGTCCTACCGTACAGACCACTGAATAGAGTTCCTGTATAAATTAATCATTTAGAGGACTTCCTGTGATTACCTCTTTAATAAAGTACTTGAACCCAAATCCCTGCTTAGCATCTGTTTTGGGGGCAACCCAAATTAAGACAATGAACTTACATTATGTCAAAATACACACACACACACACACACACACAGACATACACACAATATAGTCCTAACAGCATGCTCTCACGGCAGACTTATTGCTTTGAATTAAAATATATTTTCTTGTTTGTTTTCTTTTCCAAAATTATATTTTAAGGCCAGAGGATATCAGGTGTAATTTTTCTTAATATCTCCTGGGCCTAGGAAAGTGTCTGACAAATAATGGTTGTTCAAGGAATGTTTCTGAAATGAATGTATAAATGCATAAAATTGGTTTAAAAATATTTCTATTAATATTGATGATTGTCATATATCAAAGATTATAGCTGAATCAACAAATACTTAGATTTACTAGTAAACAGCTATAGACACCCCAAGTTAGTTAGGCACAACCTAATAAGAAACATATATAATTAGAGTGCCATTGAAGATTATATAAAATACTTGTGAGAATTGACAGTGAACTGTGTGTGTAGGACTGCTGTCATCTGGTATCTAGTTATGCATTTCTGTGTTTGAAAGGGAATGCTTTTTGTATTCGCATTAGAACATTTGTTGGTACAAATGTAAGTGTTTGAAGTATTTATAAAGTTATTTTTCACATAGGTACTGAGATTTCAAGTTTAAAATCATTTATTCCCATGGAGAGAAGACATAAATGAAAATATTACCAAACTCCCAATGTGGATGAAGGTCATGACAACATTGCTGTATAAAATAAAGGAAAAAAATAATTTGAAATTATTTTCCCTAAATGGGAAAGTCCCCATTGTTAGAAGCTACTTATCTCTGCAGTACAGTCTGTGTGACACAAATCTCCATTTGCTACCTACTAGTTTTTAATTTTAATTTTAGCTTTAAATGGATATAGTAATTTATAGCTGGTATCCATAATGTCTCTCCTAGAGAGACATGTCTTAAGAAGAAAATATTATCTGTATTTATTATCTTGCATCAATTTTTCCTTGGTTATTGTAAACATTAAAGGAAAATATGTGGGCAGCATAATTATCATACTTAATTCTTTCCAGAAATACTGTATATTGAATTGGAAATTGGCTAGGGAACTTATTTAGGCAATTGCTAAAACTTGCGGAGTTCCACCAATGATATTTTAAGTGCATAAAATAAGTTGAAATGGAATTATTTTTAGTGAGACTTTAGAAGGTGTCTTATTTATTCCAGAGATAATATCCTAGACTAGATAATATCCTAGACTATTCTTTCATGGAGAATGAACATAAAGACGCCAATGAGATTCTTATTTGGGGTGGATTAAATTTAATTCCTCACTCTTTTCAGTGTGTCTACAATTCCTTTGCATCATTCCTCAACTTGTTTTAACTTATTTTCCTTGCACTTTTATTAGAATGCATTTCTATCTACTGCTTTGAGTATCCTTCTCCATTGTTTCACCTGTAGAGAGGTTTTCACCTTATCCTAGATCCTTGAAATGACTTTGCCTTTCTGTTTTAAAAGCTATAGGGAAGTTGTTATGAGAGTTCAGCATTTATATTCTCAACATAACAACAACAGCAAACCAATAATTATGTGAAGTAAAGAAAGTGTTAATTAACCTCATTGTGGTAAAAATTTCTCAATATGAACATGTATCAAACCATCACATTGTACACCTTAAACTTACAATGTTATTCATAAATTACATCCTAAAGCTGTTAAAAAAGTCAGACAAAAAGCAATAGGATTTCAATCCTCCATTTCTTTTTTGGTGATTCTTCTAACCAAGATTAGAATATCTTGTTTACATTTACTTTCTCTGATAACCATAGCATATTGTTGATACTTCATAAATATTAAATTAAAAAAATCATAACTACAGAGTAAGAAAGCTGAATTACAAAGGAGTCTACATCAGTTCTTCCCTTCAAAAACAGAGCTCTACGGCAGTGAATTTTGCAAAGAGAAAAAAGCAGATAACAATTTTCTTAATTCCTCACTTGCTGGCCCACTTTCTTTTTCATTGGGGAGTATGAGTTTTTCCAATTTAGCACTTGTTATAAAAGATCATATTCTGAGTCCCAAACTGACCTGTAAGTTTTGAAGTGATGCATATTCTGAATTATTTTTCTTCTTCAACACAGAACCACTGAGGAAACATATCAAAAGATTGCAGTTAAGCAAAATAAAATTTGTCCTCAACTGGAAAAGAAATTATGTGATAAAAAACCTCTCCTTTGGTGGATCTACAGCAAATTAAAAACAAAGGTTTTGGTGTGCAATAGTTGATGATTTGTTGCCAAAAAAGGAAAGAAAAATTATCAGACCTCTCAACTGAGTAAAATAACAAATAGGACAAAGAAGTGTATGGAAGACTTACAAAGCACTTTTGGAATCTGGAGACGAGTAAAGTTACAGGTGAATATCAAAATGGTAGAAAATAAATCTCAGAGGATTGGCAGATAAATTTAATAAAGTAACAGAAGATGAATCAATGTTTATCAAGTTAATCATCAGTTAATAAACCTTCTAAGAGTCATAGGCCAGATAAATTAATGTGGCAGACATGTCAAATTCAGAGCAGTGGGGATATCAAAATCATTGACTACAAAGAAACTAAAAGGGAGATTATGCATTGTGAAAGGGACTGGACTCCATAAAGTGATATTTAGAATAATTAGTTCTCCATCATATAATATAATTGTTGTTTTATTTTGTTTTGTTTTCTTTCAACCCTTATTCTGGTGAAGACTTTGATGGAGAACAAAGTGTTAATTTAAGCTCTTTGCTAAGGACAGGGGTTTGTTTTGTTTTGTTTTGTTTGTGAGTGTGACCAGTCTCTGGAGGTAGTGGAAAGGGTAACTACAAAATAACTTCATTCAAGTTATATCTAAGAGAAAACAAATTGGGACTTCTGAATAACTTGTTAGACAATAAGCAGATACTACTGTACTTGAGTTTGTTAATCTGTCTTTTTAGCTCTTGTAAACTTCTCTAAAGAACTAGAAGTTTCAACCTATATACAGTAAAGTGTTGGATGACTTAAATGAGTCAAATAAAACAGGTCAGATAATTTAGAACTAAGTCCACTTATAACTGCAAAAACCACAAACATCTGGAGACTAAACAATATGCTACTAAACAATGAATGGATCACTGAAGAAGTCAAAGAGGAAATCAAAAACCTGGAGGCAAATGAAAGGTAAAACACAATGATTCAAATCTATTTTTTTGTAGCAAAGAAGTTCTAAGAGGGAAGTTTATAGCGCTAAAAGACTACTTCAGGAAACAAGGAAAATCTCAAATAAACAACCTAAGTTTACACCTAAAGATACAAGAAAAGAAGAACAAACAAAATACAAAGTTAGTTGACGGAAATAAATCATAAAGATCAGAGCATAAATAAATAAAATACAGAACCTAAAGAGACAATAGAAAAGATCAGTGAAACTAAGAGCTCATTCTTTGAA
This sequence comes from Balaenoptera musculus, assembly GCF_009873245.2. NCBI lineage: Eukaryota > Metazoa > Chordata > Mammalia > Artiodactyla > Balaenopteridae > Balaenoptera > Balaenoptera musculus. The sequence goes on from NC_045804.1 coordinate 28,512,629, forward strand.
AAGATAAACAAAATTGACAATATTTATCAGAGCCAACAAGAAATAAAAGAACGAGGGCCCAAATCAACAAAATCAGAAATAAAAAGGAAAGTTACAATCTACATCACAGAAATACAAAATAATAATAAGACATTATTGAAAAAAATTATATACCAGTAAAATGGGCAACCTAGAAAAAATGGACAAATTCCTAGAAATGTATACTCTCCAAAGACTGAACCAAGAAGAAATAGAGAATATCTACAGACCAATTACCAGTAATGAAATTGAATCAGTAATATAAAACTCCCAATAAAAGTGTCCAGGATCAGTCTTGCATCACCCTGATACCAAAATCAAGCAAAGAGACCACACAAAAAAGAAAATTACAGGATAATATGACTGATGAACATAGATGCAAAAATCCTCTACAAGATGTTAGCAAACTGAATTCAACAATACATTAAAATGATACTATGCCATGACCAAGTGGGATTTATCCCAGGGATATTCACAAATAAATCATATTAACAAACTGAGGTATAAAAATCATATGATAATCTCAATAAATGTAGAAAAATCTTTGGACAAAATTCAACATTCATTTACAATAAAAACTCTCAATGCAGTGAGTATAGAGGGAACGTATCTCAACATTATAAAGGCTATTTACCAGTCCACAGTTAACATAATACTCAATGGTGAAAAGCTTGAAAGTGTTTCCTCTAAGATCAGTAACATGACAATACCCACTCTTGCCACTTTTATTCAACATAGTATTGGAAGTCCTAGCCACAGCAATCAGACAAGAAAAATTAATAAAAAGAATCCAAATTGGAAAGGAAGAAATAAAACTGTCATTTTTAGCAGATGACGTGATCCTATTCATAGAAAATCCCAAGGATACTACCAGAAAACGACTAGAACACATCAATAAATTTAGTAAAGTTACAGAATACAAAATTAATACACAGAAATCTGTTGCATGTCTAAACACTAACAACAAAAGATCAGAAAAGAAATTAAGGGAATACTTAAGAATAAATCTAACTAAGGGGGTAAAAGACATATACTCAGAAAACTATAAGACACTGATGAAAGAAATTGAAGATGACATAAACATATGGAAAGATATAATATGCTCATGAATTAGAACACTTAATATTGTTAAAATGACCATGCTACCCCAAACAATCTACAGATTCAATGCAATCCCTATCAAAATACCAATGGCATTTTTCACAAAACTAGAGCAAAAAATTCTAAAAGTTTTGTGGAAACACTGAAGACCTCAAACAGCCAAAACAGTTGTAAGAAAGAACAAAGATGGAGGTATCACACTCCTTTATTTCAAACTGTAATACAAAGCTACGGTCATCAAAACAGAATGGTTCTGGCACAAAAGTGGACACATATATCATTGGAACAGAATAGAAAGCCCAGAAATAAACCAACACTCTTATGACCAATTAATCTATGACAAAAGTGGAAAGAATATACAATGGGGAAAAGACAGCCTCTGCAATAAATGATGCTGGGAAAACTGGACAGCTACATGCGAAAGGATCAGACTGGAATGCTCTCTCACACCATGCCCAAAAAGGATTCAAAACAGATTAAAGACTAAAATGTAAGATCTTAAACCATAAAACTTATAGAAGACAACATAGGTGGTATGTTATTTGACATTGGTCTTGGTAAATTATTTTGGGATGTCTCTCCTCAGACAAAGGAAACAAAAGCAAAAATAAACAAATGGGACTACATCAAACTAATAAGTTTTTCTACAACAAAGAAAGCTATCAGCAAAACAAAACGGCCACCTACTGATTGGGTGAAGATATATGCAAATAATATATATCTGATAAGTTATTAATATCCAAAATATCCAAAGAACTCATACAGCTCAACCTCAAAAAAGCAGACAATCTGAATCAAAAATGGGCAGAGGATCTGAGTAGATATTTTTTTCAAGGAAGATTACAGATGGCCAAAATGCACATGAAAAGATGTTCAACTTCATTAAATAACAAGGAAATGCAAATGAAAACAACAATGAGAGAACTATATGATCCAGCAATTCCACTCCTGAATATTTATCTGAATAAAACAAAAACACTAATTAGAAAAGATATATGCACACACATGTTCATTGCAGCATTATTTACAATAGCTAAGATATGGAAGCAACTGTGGTGCCCATCAATAAATGAATGGAAAAAGAAGTAAATATATATATATATATATATTTAAATAGAGTATTATTGCTCTCAAAAAGACAGCATAGTAGAATGACCTTCAGCTCACCTCCTCTCATGAGCACACCAAAATCACAACTAACTGCTGAACAATCATCAATAAAAAAGATTGGAACATACCAAAAAAGATATTCTACATCCAAAGATATAAAGAAGAAACCACAGTGAGGTGGAAGAAGGAGATCACTCACTATATAATCAAATCCCATAGCACCCTAGGTGGACAACTCACAAACTGGAGAATAATTATATCACATAAATGCTCCCACAGGAGTGAGAGATCTGAGTCCCATATCAGTCTTCCCAGCCTGGAAATCTGGCATCAGGAGAAGAGCCCCCCAGATATTTGGCTTTGAAGGCCAACAGGGCTTGATTGCAAGAGGTCCATAGGACTGGGGGAAATAGAGACTCTACTCTTGGAGGGTTCACACAAAGTCTCATGTGCACTGGGACCCAGGGCAAAAGTAGTGACTTAATAAGAGCCTGGGCCAGACTTACCTGTGGGTCTTGGAGGGTTTCCTGGGGAGGCAGGGGTAACTGTGGCTCACTCTGGGGACAAGGACACTGGTGGCAGAGATATTAGGGAGTATTCATTGTCATGAGCTCTCCTGGAGGCTGATATTTTGGCACCAAGTACTGGCCCCACCCAACTGACTGTAAGCTCCAGTGCTGGGACATCTCAGGCCAAACAATAAGCAGGGTGGGAACACAGCCCCACCCAACAGCAGACAGGCTGCCTAAAAACTTCCTGAGTCCCACCCCCCTCTAGACACACCACACCCCTTGATGTGACCTTGCCCACCAAAGGGCCAAGACCCAGTTCCACCCAGCAGTGGGCAGACTCCAGAAGCAACAAAATTACAGTCTCACAGACTAAGGAAATGTGTCAGCAAACAGGAGAGAATTTACCCTAGGACTAGCTGGTCCCTGGCCTTTGGGTAAAAAGAAGGGAGTGTACTGCTTGGACACATAGGACATCCCCTACAGAGGGCCACTTATCAAAGATCAAGAAACATAACTAAACCACATACATAAAAATACAAATTGGAATTTAGACAAAATGAGACTGCAGAGGAATATGTTTCAGACATAGGAACAGGATAAAACCTCAGAAGAACAAAAAGTGAAGTGAAGATAGGCTATCTATACAAGAAAGGTTTTAGAGTACTGATCATAAAGATCATTCAAGAATTCAGGAAAGGAATGGATGCACAAAGGGAGAAGTTACAAGAAGTTTTAAACAAAGAGTTAGAAAATATAAAGAACAACCAAACACAGGAGAAAAATACAATAACTGAAATGAAAAATACACTAGAAGGAATCGATAGCAAGATAAATGATGCAGAAGAACTGAAGGCAGAAGTGAGCTGGAAGACAGAGTAAAGAAAATCACCCCTGTGGAATGGAATAAAGAAAAAAATGAGAAGAAATGAAGACAGTTTACGAGACCTCTGGGACAACATTAAATGAACCAACATTTGAATTATAGTGGCTCCAGAAGGAGAAGAGAGAGCAAAAAGACCTGAGAAAGCATTTGAAGAAATAACTGCTGAAAACCTCCCTAACATGGGAAAGAAAACAGAAACTCAAGTTTAGGAAGCACAGAGTCCCATACAGGATTAACCCAAGGAGGAACACACAGAGACATGTAGTAATCAAACTGACAAAAATAAAGATAGAGAGAAATATTAAAAGCAACAAGGGAAAAGCAACAAATAAATTACAAGGGAATCCCGATAAAGTTATCAGCTGATTTTTCAGCAGAAACTCTGAAGTTCAGAAGGGAGTGGCATGATATATTTAAAGTGGTGAAAGGGAAGAACATACAAGCAAGAATACTCTATTCAGCAAGGTTCTTATTCAGATCTGACAGAGAAATAAAAAGCTTTACAGACAAACAATGGTTAAAAGAATTTAGCAATACCAAACCACCTTTACAACAAATGCTAAGGGAACTTCTCTAGGTGGAAAAGTAAAGGACACAACTAGAAATAGGAAAATTATGAAATGGGCAAACTCACCAGTATAGGCAAACATACAGTAAATGTAGGAAATCATCCACACACAAATATGATACAAAACCAGTACATGAGAGGAGAAGAATACAAATCCAGGATACTTGAAGTGCATTTGAAATTAAGAGATCAGCAACTTAAAACAATCTTGTATATATATAACTTATATCAAAACCTCATAGTAACTGAACAGCAAAAAACTATACATACACTCAAAAAGAAAAAGGAATCCAACACAACACTAAATATCATCATCAAATCACAAGAGAAGAAAACAAAAGAGGAAAGGAAGGAAAAAAGACCTACAAAAACAAATCCAAAACTACTAACAAAATGGCAATAAAAACATACTTATAAATAATTACCTTAAATGTAAATGGGTTAAATGCTCCAAACAAAGCACAGAGACTGACTGAATGGATATAAAAACAAGTCCCATATGTGTACTGTCTACAAGAGACCCCTGTTGGGAAAATTAATAAAGTAGTCTTGTTCAGGCTTCAGAGGCAGAAGCAGGCTTCTGACTGAACTGTGACCTTGCCTGGACTGCACACCTAAAAATTGCTGCTAGCAAGTCAAACTGTGCTTATGATAAGAAAGGGAGTCAGTCTTAGAATTTCTTGAGCCCTGGGGACCAGACCAGTCCCCCAGGGTCTGGAAAATCTTGTGACTCACATGGTGAAATTAACAGCACTGTTACAATTGAACCAGACCTGCATTTTTGCCTGCAAACTAGTATCAGTTTGAGGCCAGGAATTATAAACAGAAGCCCCAAGAATTCCAATCTGAAGTCTCACCTATGGGGTGGATGCACTGCCCGGGACCCTTACCAATTGGGTCAGCAGATTGCTGTCACTTGGGACTTCCCAACTGCTGTTTGGAACTGGAAGTAGGTGTCGGCCCAATTTGGTGATGTATACCCTATTATGTTTCTCTAATATTCCTTTCCTTCTAATGATTGTATATTAAAATTAAGTTAAATCACCTTTCATAAAAGAATTGATTAAAGCTGTCTATTTGTGTGAGATTAGTGGTTATTTTGCCAGCAAATCCAATGAAGCTTAAAAGCGAAAGCAGGCTTTCAGCAAAACAACCCTCTTCAGACCTAGGCACACATACAGACTGAAAATGAGGGGATAGAAAAAGGTACTCCATGCAAATGGAAATCAAAAGAAATCTGGAGTAGCAAGACTCATATCAGCAAAAATAGACTTCAAAGTAAAGATTTACAAGAGACAAAGAAAGACACCACATAATGATCAAGGGATCAATTCAAGAAGAAGATATAACAACTGTAAACGTATATGCACCCAACACAGAGGCACCTCAATATATAAGGCAAGTGCTAACAACCACAAAAGGAGAAATTAACAGTAACACAATAATAGTGAGGGACTTTAACGTCCCACTAACACACAGAACATCCAGAGAGAAAATCAATAAGGAAACACAAGCTTTAAAAGACACATTAGACCAGATAGACTTAATTGATATTTATGGGACTTTCCATACAAAAGCAGCAGAATACACTTTCTTCTCGAGTGCACATGGAACGTTCTCCAAGATAGATCACATCTTGGGTCACAAATCAAGCCTCAGTAAATTTAAGGAAGTGGAAGTCGTATCAAGCATCTTTTCCTATGCTATGAGATTAGAAATAAAGTATAGGAATAAAAACTGTAAAAAAGAACAAACACATGGAGGCTAAACAATATGTTATTGAATAACCAATGGATCACTAAAGAAATCAAAGAGGAACTCAAGAATACCTAGAGAAAATGACAATAAAAACATGACAATCCAAAATCTATGGGGCACAGCAAAAGCAGTTCTAAGAGGGAAGTTTATTGCAATACAATCTTACCTCAGGAAACAAGAAAAATCTCAAATAAACAACCTAACCTTACACCTAAAGCAGCTAGAGGAATAAGAACAAACAAAATGCAAATTTAGTAAAAGAAACTATAAAGATCACAGCAGAAATAAATGAAATAGACAAAGAAAACAATAGCAAAGATCAATGTATCTAAAAGCTGATTCTTTGAGAAGATAAACAAAATTGAAAAACCTTTAGCCAGACCTATCAGAAAAAAAGGGAGACAATTCAAGTCAATAAAATTAGAAATGAAAAAGGAGAAGTTACAACGGACACTACAGAAATATAAAGGATCATAAGAGAATATGACAAGCAACTATATGCCAAAAAAGAAAAAAGAAAAAGAAAAGAAAAGAAAGAAAAGGACAACCTAGAAGAAATGGACAAATTCTTGGAAAGGTACAACCTTCCAAGACTGGAACAGGAAGAAAGAGAAAATATTAACAAAACAATCACAAGTAATGAAATTGAAACTGTGATTAAACAGCATCCAATAAACAAATGTCCAGGACCAGCTGGCTTCACAGGACAATTCTATCAAACATTTAAAGAAGAGTTAACACCTATCTTTCCAAAACTATTCCAAAAAATTGCAGAGGAAGGAATACTCCCAAACTCATTCTGTGAGGCCATCCTCATCCTGATCCCAAAACCAGGCAAAGATACCATGAAGAAAGAAAATTACAGGCCAATATCACTGATGAACATAGACACAAAAATCCTCAACAAAATACTAGCAATCAAAATACAACAATACATTAAAAGGATCCTACACTATGATCAAGTGGGATTTATCCCAGAGATGCAAGGATTTTTCAATATTTGCAAATCAATCATTGTGATGCATCACATTAAATAATTGAAGAATAAACACCATATGATCATCTCAATAGATGCAGAAAAAGCTTTTGACAAAATTCAATACTCACTTATGATTAAAAACTCTCCAGGAAGTGGGCATTGAAGGAACCTACCTCAAAATAATAAAGGGCCATATATGACAAATCCACCACTAACATCATGTTCAATGGTGAAAAGCTGAAAGCACTTCCTCTAAAATCAGGAACAAGACAAGGATGTCCACTCTCACTACTTTTACTCCACATAGTTTTGGATGTCCTAGCCACAACAATCAGAGAAGAAAAATACACAAAAGGAATACAAATTGGAAAAGAAGAAGTAAAACTGTCACTGTTTGAAGGTTGCATTTTAGTATACATAGAAAATCCTAAAGATGCTGCCAGAGGACTTCTGGAGCTCATTAATGAATTCGGTAAAATTGCAGGTTACAAAATTAATACACAGAAATTTGTTGCATTTCTATATACTAACAATGAAAGATCAGAAAGAGAAATTAATGAAACAATCCCATTTATGATTGCATCAAAAAGAATAGAATACGTAGGAATCAACCTACCTAGGGAGGCAAAATACCTGTAATCCTAAACTATAAGATGCTGATAAAAGAAATCAAAGATGACACAAACAGATAAAAAGCTACACTGTGTCCATGGATTAGAAGAATCAATGTTGTCAAAATGACTGTCCTACCCAAGGCAATCTATAGATTCAGTGCAATCCCTATCAAGTTATCAATGGCATGTTTCACAGAACTAGAACAAAAAAGTTTTAAAGAGGGAAGAGATATGGGAACATATGTATATGTATAACTGATTCACTTTATTATAAAGCAGAAACTAACACACCATTGTAAAGCAATTATACTACAATAAAGATGTTTAAAAAAAAATTGTGTGGAAAAACAAAAGACCCTGAATAGCCAAAGCCATCTTGAGAAAGAAAAACAGAGCTGGAGGAATCAAGCTCCCTGACTTCAGACTATACAACAAAGATAGTCATCAAAACAGTATGGCACTAGCACAAAAACAGACATATAGATCAATAGAACAGGATAGAAAACCCAGAAATAAACCCACATACCCATGGGCAATTAATCTAGGAGAAAAGAGGCAAGAATATACAATGGAGAAAAGACACTTCTTTCAATAAATGGTGCTGGGAAAACTGGACAGCTACACGTAAATAATGAAATTAGAACATTCTCTAACATTATATACAAAAAAAAATCTCAAAATGGATTAAAGACTTAAATGGAAAACAGGATAGTATAAAACTCCTAAAGAAAAACTTAGACAGAGCTCACTCTGACAAATTGCAACAATATCTTTTTGGATCTGTCTCCTAGAGTAATGAAAATAAAAATAAAAATGAACTATGTTATCTAATTAAACTTAAAAGCTTTTGCATACCAAAGGAAATCATATGCAAAACAAAAGACAACCTATAAAATGGGAGAAAACATTTGAAAATGATGCAACCAACAAGGGATTAATCTCCAAAATATACAAATAGCACATCTACCTCAATATCAAAAAAGAAACACCCCAATAAAAAAATGGGCAAAAGACCTAAATAGACATTTCTCCAATGAAGACATACAGATGGCCAACAGGCACATGAAAGATACTCAACATTGCTAATTATTAGAGACAGGCAAATCAAAACTACAATGAGGTATCACCTCACACGAGTCAGAATGGCCATCATTCAAAAGTCTACAAATAATAAATGCTGGAGAGGGTGTGGAGAAAAAGGAACCCTCCAACACTGTTTATGGCAATGTAAATTGGTACAGCCACTTTGGAGAACAGTATGGACCTTCCTTAAAAAACTAGAAATAGTGTTACGTATGATCCTGCAATCCCTCTCCTGGGCATATATTTGAACAAAACCATAATTTGAAAATATACATGCACACCAATGTTCACTGCAACACTATTTACAATAGCCAACAACTGGAAGATACCCAAATGTCCAGATGAATGAGTAAAGAAAATGGGATATAAATACATATATGTATATATGTGTATATATATATATACATATATATATATACACATATATATATGATGGAATATTACTTAGCTATAAAAAAGTGTGAAATAATGCCATTTGCAGCAGCATGGATGGACCTAGAGATTATCTTACTAAGTGAACCATGTCAGACAGAGAAAGACAAATATCATATGATATATTATGATACACATGGGGAATCTAAAAAAAAACAGAAAACAAACTAACTTACTTCCAAAACAGAAAGAAATCACAGACATAGAAAACAAACTTGTGGTTTCCAAAGTGGAAATGAGGTTAGTGATAAATTAAGAGGCTTGGATTAACATATACACACTACTATATATAAAATATTTAGATAACCAACAAAGGCCTACTATATAGCACAGAGAACTATATTAAATATTTTGTAATAACCTATAAGGAAAGAGAATCTGAATCACTATATATATAACTGAATCACTTTGTTGAACACCTGAAACTAACACAACATTGTAAATGAACCATAATTTTAAAAAAAAGAAATAAAAAGAATTTCCTAAGCCATAAAAAGGGATGAAATCTTGTCACTTGAAACAATATGGATGGATCTAGAGGGTATTATGCTAAGTGAATAAGTCAGACAGAGAAAGACAAATACTGCATGACAAATACTCATATGTACAATAAAAAAAAATTAACCAACTTGACAAAACATAAACAGAGTTATAGAGAAAAAACGTGTGGTTGCCAGATGGGTGGGGAGTTGGGGAGGAAAGAAATAGGTGAAGGAGGTTAAGAGGTACAAACTTCCAGTTGCAAAACAAATGAGTTATGTGTATGAAATGTACAGTGTGGGGAATAGAGTCAGTAACTATGTAATATCTTTGGATGTTATAATATGGTAACTAGTCTTATCATGGTGATTAGTTTGAAATGTATAGAAATATCAATCACTATTTTGTGTAACAGGAACTAATAGAGTGTTTGGGTCAGTTATACTTTTAAAACAAACTCATAGAAGAAGAGATCAGATTTGTGGCTTACAGAGATGGGATGTGAGGAGGAGGTGGAATTAGGTTAAGGAAGTCAAAAGGTACAAACTTCCAGTTATAAGTACTAGGGATGTGATGTACAACATGATAAATATAGTTAACACTGCTGTGTGTTATATATAAAAGTGGTTAAGAGAGTAAATCCTAACATTTCTCATCACAAGAAAAAAAATTTCTCTTTCTTTAACTTTGTTTTTGTATGAGGTGATGGATCTTCACTAAACCTATTGTGATAATCACTTCATACTGTATGTAAATCAAATCATTATTTTGTACACCTTAAACTTACACCTTACTGTATGTCAATTATACCTCAATAAACATGAAATAAATAAGTAAATAAACAAACAAATATAAATTAGGAACACTGAAAAAATCTATTATTAAATTCAGATATTATCTTTTTGTATCAAAAAACCCCAAGAGATTCACCTAAGAAAATCCACTTATGTAACAGTTAGGGCTCACGACAGGCCATGCCAAAATATGCCACAATGGTATGTTGAATATTTTGAATTAAAGTTACTTAAGAATCTGACAATGCAAGAGGGGTACTTTGACCCTCCTTTCTGTCTCTCTAAAAGCATGAAATACATCTTTCTCGTGAAAGGTGAAATCCCTGCATTTGGAGATGGAAGGACACCCTCATCATCAGATATAGGGAATCAGAGTGAGCAGACTGTATAAACAAATTTGTTACTTCTTTATTTTATTACCCCAAGTCCAAAATCTCTTTAGATTCTTCACTATTTGAGCACCCAAAGCCCAAGTTTCTTTGTCCTGTCAATTCCTCACACATTTATTTATTTATTATTACTCTTTGTCTAAAAAGTATAAAAGTCACCCTACCTACTTCTTAAGTCCTATTTCTATGAGACCTTGGTGGGCACGAATTAAAATTTGGTTTTGTTTGTTTTTTCTGTTAGTCTTTCTTGTATCAATTTTCTTGTTAGTTCAGCCACAAGCACTCAAGAAAGGCAAAGAAACAAATTTTTCCCTCTCAACATGTCTAGATAATAAGTATTTTATCAAAATTATTCACTGTTTAATCATCCTTTACTGAAATTTTACTCCTGTAAACACAATAAAAGACAGTCTCTGAAGCATTAAAGAAGACAAAGGGACTGCAAGTAGCTGGAAGGATCTGGGTTACATAAAATTTGAACAAGAAGCTTGAAGAGAATTTTAGAGACATTCTCACTATCTAATAGCCCCTTTGTTATGCCCACTTATGAATAGATCCAATGCTTAGAAAAATCTTGACTGCCTAACTGCATTGTTCAGGGAATATTTAACTTGTTTCTTCTTTTTATTAATAAAAGACATATAACAAATATTGGAGATAGTCAGTTTTCCCCCAGTGAATAGGTATAATTCTACGCCAAAGCAAAGGAACCAAATGTTTTAATTAGTCTGCACAACCTGATCTTGAATAAACATGCACTTTTCATTCGCTTCTTGGACGTTTTCAAAATTTCTTAAAACCATATATAAGATTACTATGCTCTAGGAAATTAGGGACTCAGATAACCCCAGCAATAAAGAGATCTTTGGACCCCTAAGATCAATTGATAAGTAGCTACAGTTGCAACAACAGTGAAGCCCAACAAAAATCATCCTTAATTAGGTTTTTATTGAATTACAGAATACAATTTATTTTCCTAATAAACAGAGTATATTTTAATATGTTTGGCATTTTATTGTTCTACTTACCTTTTAGTTTTTCAATTTTATTTTATTAAGCTCTGATATTTTTATCCTCCAAAACAATTACCTCTCTTCCTAGGGTACAGCCCCAGAAGCAATTACTTCTTTAAATAGCTTTGACTCATTAATCCCTTCCTCTTCCACTTTGCTATCAAGTGGAGGGGAACTTCCCACCCACTTGTACAGCATACTACAAACATCAGAATAAGTTTCTGTTGATTTCTTCACCTTACTTTTTAAATTAAAAAAATTAATAGAACTTATTATTTTAGAAAATTTAGAAAAATATAACAGATTTACAGAGATTTCCCATATAATCATACCCCACCCCCATGTGTATCTTCTCCCATTACCAACATTCCCCACCATAGTGGTATATTTGTTACAATTGATAAACTTACATTGACACATTATTAGCACTCAGTTTTGAAAGTTTACATTAGGGTTCACCCTTGGTGTAATACATTCTATGAATTTGGACAAATTTATAATGATGTGTACCCACCATTACACTATCATAAAAACTAGTTTGATGGCTCTAAAAATTCTCTATGGTCCACTTATTCTTCCCTCACCCCACCATAACTCTTGGCAACTACTCATCTAATTTATTTATTTATTTATTTATTTATTTATTTATTTATTTATTTATTTATCTGTCTCCATATTTTTGCCTTTTCCAGAGTTAAAATCATACAGTCTGTAATCTTTTCAGATTGGTCTTTTTCACTTAGTGCCATGCATTTAAGTTTTCATCATAACATTACATGGCTTGATAGCTTTGTTTTAAGTGCTGAATAATATTCCATTGTCAGGATTTATTAGATTTTTACCTATTCTCCTTGTGAAGGGTATCTTGATTGCTTCAAAGTTTGGCAATTATCAATAAAGCTAATATAAACATCTATGTGCCAGACCATTCAGATGACCAAAATATATTTCTCATATATATTTGGTCTTTGTTCTTGTTCCTAGCTCACAGCTCCCAAACCTTTGGAATTTCCTGAGCAATGAGAGCAATGGCAACATCTTTTGTGATAATATTTGGTCTCAAGGGTTAGAACTTTTATTCCCACTCCCTGATTTCTGGGAGGGGAGAGGGGCTGGAGGTTGAATCAATCACAAATAGCCAATGATTTAATCAATAATGCCTATTAATGAAACCTCCATAAAAGACCAAAGGAGGAGGTTTAAAGAGCTTCCAACTTAGGGAAGCAGAAGTCTTTCACATTAGCACCATGCCATGTAGGCCACAAACTCCATGAGGAGAGAAGCTGCTTTGTTCTCTTCATCTGGCTATTGATTTACATTCTTTAATATTTTTTTTTGTAATAAACCAGTAATCTAGTGGGTTTCCCGATTCCTGTGAGCCACTCTAGTAAATTAATCAAACCCAAAGAAGGGTTGTGGGACCCTCCAATTGGTAGCCAGTTGGTCAGGAGCACAGGTAACAACCTGGTCTTGTGATTGGCATCTAAAGTGGAGGGCAGTCTGTGAGACTGAGCCCTTAACCAGTGGAATCTGATGATATCTCTTGATAGGTAGTGTCAGAATTAAATTGAATTGTAGGACACCCAACTGGTATAGGAGAACCGCTTGGTGAAAACTCCTACATACACACACACACACCCACACACACACATTGAAAATTGAATTGGGGTACAGAACACTTTTAACTGTATTATATGATAGTTCTATTTTTAATTTTTTGAGGAACCTCCATACAGTTTTCCATAGTGTTGTAAAAATTTGCGTTTCCCTTACTGATGCACAAGCGTTCTTTTTTCACCACATCCTAACCAACACTTGTTATCTCTTGCCTTTTTAAAGTAGCTATGCTAACAGGTGATAGGTAATATCTCATTGTGTTTTTGATTTGCATTTCCCTGATGATTAGTGATGTTGAGTAATTTTTCAAATCTGGGCAATTTGTATGTATTCTTTGGAAAAAATGGCTATTCATTTCCTCTGGCATTTTAAATTTACTTATTTTTATTTATTTTTGGCATGTTGGGTCTTTGTTGCTGCACGTGGGCCTTCTCTAGTGGAGGCAAGTGGGGGCCACTCTTTGTTGAGGTGCGTGGGCCTCTCATTGCGGTGGCTTCTCTTGTTGTGGAACACGGGCTCCAGAGTACAGGATCAGCAGTTGTGGGGCACGGGCTTAGATGCTCCACGGCATGTGGGATCTTCCCAGATGAGGGCCCAAACCCATGTCCCCTGCATTGGCAGGTGGACCCCCAACCACTGCGCCACCAGGGAAGCCCCCTATGGCATTTTAAAATCAGATTATTTTGTTTGGATTTGAGTTACATGAGTTCCATATATATTTTGGATATATTTTTGATATCTGTTTGCAGATACATGCTTTGCAAACATTTTCTCCCATTCATAGGTTGCCTTTTTACTTCTTAGTTGTTTGTGCAGAAATTTTTTTTTTTTTTTTTAGTTTGATATAGTCCCCCTTGTTTATTTTGTTTTTGTTGCCTTTACTTTTGTTGCCATAGCCCAAAGACTCATTGCCAATACCAAAGTCAAGGAGATTTCTCTCTTTTTTATTCTAGAAGTTTTACACTCTCAAGTCTTATATTGAGATCTTTACTCTACTGAAAATTAATATTTTAGTGACATAAGGTAGGAATTTAATTTTATTGTTTTGTATGTGATTATCCGCTTTTCTCTACACCACTTATTGAAGAGACTATCCTTTCCCCATTGAGTAAACTTGACTCCACTGTCAAATATTACTTGACTATATATGAGAGGGTTTATTTCTGAGCTCTCCATTCTGTTCCATTGGTCTATGCAGGGTCTTTTGTGGTTCCACACCAATTTTAGGATTTTTTTTCTGTTTCAGTGAAAAATGACACTGGAATTTTTGATAAGTATTGCATTGAATCTATAGGTGGCTTTGGGTAGTATTTTAACAATATTATTAAACATTTTAACAATATTTTTAACAATAATTTTAACAATATTATTTCTTCCAATTCATGAACACAAGTTATATTTATTTCCATTTATTTGTGTCTTTTTCTTTTTCAGTTATTTTACTGTTAGTGTATAGAAATGCAACTGATTTCTATAAATTGATTTTCAATCCTGCAATTTTAAAATTTGTTTATTAGTACTCATTTTTCTGGTGGAATCTTTAGGGTTTCTATATATAAGATCATATCATCTGCAAGCAAAGACAATTTCATTTTTTTTTTCCAATTCAGATGTGTTTTATTTCTTTTTCTTGCCTAATTGCTCTGGCTAGGACTTCTGGTACTATGTTGAATACAAGAGGTCTGGGATCACCCTTGTATTTTCCCTGATCTCAGAGAAAAAAATTTAACCTTTCACCATTGAGTATGATGTTAGTTGGTTGCCATACTCAGCCTTTATTAAGCTGAATTATTTTCCTTCTCCCTTCAATTTGTTGAGAGTTTTTAATCAGGAAAGGAGGTTTAATTTTATAAACTGATTTTTCTGCATTTATTGCAATAATCATAATTTTTAAAAATCTCTCATTCTATTAATTTAGTGTATTATATTTATTGATTTGTGTATATTGAGCCATCCTTGCATTCTTGGGATAAATCCTACTCAATCATGGTATATAATTCTTTTAATTCACTGTTGAATTTGGCTGACTAATATTTTATTGAGAATTTTTGCAACTACATTCATCAAGTATATTGGCCTATAGTTTTCTTTACTTGTATTGTCCTTATCTGACTTTAATATCAAGATTATGCTGGCCTTATAAAATGAGTTTTAGTGTAAAAAAATGTTCTAATTTATTTATTTACCTGTAAGTGTCCAACTTTCTCAACACCACTTTTTGAAGAGACTGTCTTTTCTCCATTGTATATTCTTGTTTCCTTTGTTGTAGATTAATGGACCATAAGTGTGTGGGTTTATTTCTAGACTCTCTAGTCTGTTTCATTCATCTATGTACCCAGTTTTGCTCCAGTACCATACTGTTTTGGTTACTGTAGCTTTGTAGTATAGTTTGAAGTCAGAGAGTGTGAATACTCCAGCTCTATTCTTCTTCCTCAAGATTGTTTTGGCTATTTGAGGTATTTTGTGTTTCCAAACAAATTTTAAAATTATTGATTCTAGTTCTCAGAAAAATGCTATGGAACACTCCTCAGCCATAAAAAAGAATGAAATTTTGCCATTTGCAACAACATGGATAAACTTGGAGAGCATCATGCTAAGTGAAATAAGTCATACAGAGAAATACAAACACTGTATGATATCACTTATATGTGAAATCTAAAAAATACAACAAACTAAGAAAGATAACAAAAAAGAAACAGACTCACAGATGTAGAAAACAAACTAGTGGTTACCAGTGGGAAGAGGGAAGTGGGAAGAAACAATGTTGGGGTAAGGGATTAATAGGTACACACTATTATGTATAAAATAAGCTACAAGTGTATATTATACAATATAGGAAATATAGGCAACATTTTATAGTAACAATAAATGGAGTATAACCTTTAAAAATTTTGAAGCATTATGTTGTACACTTGTAACATATTATGCTGTACATCAACTCTACTTCACACTTGTAACATATTATGCTGTACATCAACTCTACTTCAATTGAAAAAAAGACTTGTTTTGTGACCTGTCATATGCTATATCTGGAGAATGCTTTGTGTGTATTTGACAAGAATGTGTATTCTGCCTCTGTTGGATGTAATGTTCTTCTGTTTATATCTGTTAGGTTAATTTGATCTAAAGTATAGTTCAAGTCCAACATTTCCTTATTGATTTTTCTGTCGATGAGTTGTTCATTGTTGAAAGTGAGGTATTGAAGTAGGAAAAATTATGAGCTGAAAAGGTCTCTCTTGGTCCTGAACTATGTCACCTTGGAAAAAGTTTGATGTGGGTAAAGTCAAACTTTTCTTCTAACCATCTCCAATGTATCTAAACTCATGCTTGTTTGCTGCAACAGTGTGCTGAAACTTCTCCATTGGAAACCTAGACTTCCAGAAAGGCTCTTTTTTTCTGTCGGTGATTGTCTGAGGCAGGGTTCTCCAGGGGCTCTTGGACTATGGCTTAGAGAACCTGGAGCTAGTTCATGGACCACTTCATGGTCAACAGCTAGAACCAAGGTCTGTAAGCCTATTACTCAATGTGCAGGTGGGTGAGGCTCCTGCTGGATCCTTTGGCATATGGTGCTGGATCCCGCAGCTCCCACAAAGACATTTGAGTCTGTGAATAGATGCCAAATTTTTGTTGTTGGGGGGGGCATGAACAAGGATGTCTTATTCAGTTCTATCTTTGATGCCCCTTCTCTCCATTTTTTAAGTTCTTCTTTGATTTTATTCATTAGAGTTAAGTGTTGTTTTCCTCAAAAAATCTTATACATATTTTGTTACACCTGACTATTTCATTTTCAAGAATGCTAATGTAAATGATATTGTGTTTTTAATTTCAAATTCCACTTGTTCTTTTTTGGTATATAGGGAAACAATTGGCTTTTGTATATTAACCTTGTATTCTGCAACCTTTCTATAAGGTTTTGTGGGAACTTAAAAGCAGAGAAGTTAGCTGGATTTTGATAGTTGTATAGCTTATTACTGTAGTAAGCATTATAAATACAAAATAATTTAGTTCTTCCCTTCTTTCTGTCCAAATGACAAACATAGCAATGTAAACCTATAAAAGACATTCTTTCAAAATTTTACAGCAGTGAAATCCTACTTATGATTATTTTATTTATGATTATTTTATGATTACTAATTATTATGTAGAACACTTAAATCATTTTGGATGCTATCATTGTTTTTAACATACATCTATGGGAATTTCCAGGGTAAGAACTATAATTTAGATAAATATGGTCAATGCCATCACTTTATCCACCCCTGCCCCTAATCACCCAAATTGTTAAATGAGAAAGGTTCATAGTCAATTAACTATGAGGTTTATAAGGCTAACTCTGTCAGACTAATTATTTTCTAAACAATATCTACAAACTGGGAATTCCCTGGTGGTTCAATGGTTAGGACTCAGTGCTTTCACTGCTGTGGCCCAGGTTCAATCCCTGGTCAGGGAAGTATGATCCCACAAGCCACGTGGCATGGCCAAAAGAAAAAGAAATCTACAAACAGTTCCTATATCATCATGTCCTACGAAGTTAGGATTATCTCATGGAAGATATTGTAGTCTGTTAGTTAAAACTCAGTGTGTGTTTGCGTGTGTGTTTCCTTAAATCAAGGGGGCAGAATAAAATAGTATAATGATAAAAAAATAGTGTGATGTGGAAATATTTAAAATTAGTCTTATATCTTGGCTCTGCCATATGCTTGCTGCATGACTTTGGGCTAATTCCTTATTTTAAGTGTCATTTCCATAGTCTTTAAATCAGTTTCCACATAGTTCTTACTTAACTTACAAAATTGTTGTGAGAATTAAATAAATTAATACTGTTCAGTTGCTTAGTACAGTGCTTGCCACATTATCAACATGCAGTGATGGTTAAGCAAAAGTGTTACTACAAAATCCCAACATCAACAACATCAAAATTACCTAGTTATAAAGTTAAGAAATACAGAGTTTACCTTACATCTCTAAACTCTTCTGAAGAACACAAAGGAAGATTTTAAGACATGAAGAGAAGGATCATATTCCTATAAGGAAAGGCTCAATAATGTAAAGTTGTGAGTTATCCCCAAATTCATTTAAAAATCTATCAACATTGTTTATTTTTAAGTATTAAAAAATCATTTTAAACTTTATCAAAAAAAATAAATATGAGCTTTCCTTTATAAAATCATCCAAGATAATTGTTAGAAATTGTTTTAATTCATTCAGGCTGCTATAACAGAATACCATAGACAGAGTGTCTTATAAACAGTAGTAAATTATTTCTCAGAGTTCTGAAGGCTGGGAAGTCCAAGGTCAAGGGCTGGTAGATTTGGTGTCTGGTGTGGAACCACCTCTTAGTTGGTTGTCTTTTCACAGTGTCCTCACATGATGGAAGCAGCAAGGGAGCATCTCAGGCCTCTTTTATAAAGGCACTAATCACATTCATGAGGATTCTACCCTCATGGCCAAATCAACTCCCTAAAACCCCACCTCCTAATACCATCACCTTAGGAGTTAGAATTTCAACATTTTGGGAAGACTCAAACATTTAGACCATAGCAGAAATGTAATTAAAATGTGTTACTGGAGGATTAAATAAGAACTTTGTGTCAAAGTACATAGTAAAAGGGAAGAGTAGTCCCAGGAATGGCAAGAAGTATAAGTCTTACTCCCTAGCAGAGGGCCCAACATTGGTAATTCACATTCATAACTCTCACAACCCCTTTACAAATACTCTGAATTCAGTGGATAAGAACACTTAGAATGTCACAACAGAATGAAACAAGCCCGAGGACAGTGTTCATATCAGAATTCCCTGTTTTACACACATTTGCCTTAAGCCATAGCTTTTTTGACCTATCATGTTTCCTTTTGCCACTGATCAAATCAACTAAGAGCAAATCAACAAACACTCATTTCCATTTTTCCTCCAACTTCCCTTTGGTTCTTTAGGTCTAAAAATGTTGGGGAGAGAACGGTGGGGATGAAGGAGTAATAAAGCTGCTCTTTAATAAACCAGGAGGCACTATTTAGTGTCAGGTTCCACCTTAAGTGTCCTTTGATTTAAAAACCATCATCATCATAAAAAAAGACAATTGTAAGGGAAAAGTTAAAGAAAGTTAATTAGACCTTTGAAATTAAAATCAATACCATTAACTTATAACTAAACATAGCTGATTACTGATTCAACCATCTCTCCAAGATTTTAAAGGATAATGATGAATTATAAAAGACCTGAAACCATAAAGAGGGAGCAAATAGGAAAAAATACAACAAATGCTAGACACAAATATATTTCTGGAAGACAAAAGTCATTGTTTCTCCTTATAGATTAAGAAAATCAAGACATAATAGTCAAAAAGTGGAAGCAACACAAGTGTCCATCAACACATGAATGGATATCATGAATGGATATATCATATTATTACAATAGAATAGAATACAATAGACTATTATTCAGCCTTTAGAAAGCAAGGAAATTCTGACACATGCTACAACATGGATGAACCTTGACAACATTATGTTAAATGAAATGAACCAGTCACAAAAGGACAAATATTGTATGATTCCACTCATATTAAGTACCTAGAGTATTCAGACTCATAGGAACAGAAAATAGAATGGGGGTTGCTAGGGACTAAGGGGAGGTGGAAATTAAAAGTTTGTGTTCAATGGATACAAAATTTTAGTTGGAGAAGTTGAAACAGTTCTGAAGGTGGATGATAGTGATGGTTGCACAAAAATGTGAATGTACTTAATACACTTAAAATGGTTGAAATTTTATGTTAATTATTAACAGAAATTTTATGTTAGTAAATTTTGTTATATTATCACAATAAAAAATCAGTAGGTAGGAGGGGCAAGATGGCGGAAGAGTAAGACGCGGAGATCACCTTCCTTCCCACAGATACAGTAGAAATACATCTACACGTGGAACTGCTCCTACAGAACACCCACTGAACGCTGGCAGAAGACGTCAGACCTCCCAAAAGGCAAGAAAATCCCCACGTACTTGGGTAGGGTAAAAGAAAAAAGAAATAACAGAGACAAAAGAATAGGGACGGGACCTGCGCCAGTGGGAGGGAGCCGTGAAGGAGGAAAGGTTCCCAGGCACTAGGAAGCCCCTTTGCGGGCAGAGACTGCGGGTGGCAGAGGGGGGAAGCTTCGGAGCTGCGGAGGAGAGCGCAGCCACAGGGGTGTGGAGGGCAAAGCGGAGAGACTCCCGCACAGAGGCTCGGCGCCAACCAGCACTCACTAGCCCGAGAGGCTTGTCTGCTCACCCGCCGGGGTGGGCGGGGGCTGGGAGCTGAGGCTCGGGCTTTGGTGTTAGCCGGGAGGGAGTCCGGGAAAAAGTCTGCAGCTGCCGAAGAGGCAATAGACTTTTTCTTGCCTCTTTGTTTCGCGGCGTGCAAGGAGAGGGGATTCAGAGCGCTGCCTAAACGAAATCCAGAGACAGGTGTGAGCCGCGGCTATCAGCGCGGATCCCACAGCAACAGGGGCGCAGAGGGAAAAATGGAGAGATTCCCACACAGAGGCTCAGCGCCAAGCAGTGCTCACCAGCCCGAGAGGCTTGTCTGCTCACCTGCTGGGGCAGGCGGGGCTGGGACCTGAGGCGCGGGCTTCGGTCGGATCGCAGGGAGAGGACTCGGGTTGGCGGCGTGAACACAGCCTGAAGGGGTTGGCGTGCTGCAGCGAGCCGGGAGGGAGCCGGAGAGGAGGTCTGCAGCCGCCGAAGAGGCAAGAGACTTTTTCTTGCCTCTTTGTTTCGTGGCGCGCAAGGAGAGGGGATTCAGAGCATCGCCTAGACGAACTCCAGAGGCGGGCGTGAGCCGCGGCTAACAGCGCGGACCCCAGAGACGGGCGCGAGCCACGGCCATCAGCGCGGACCCCAGAGACTGGTAGGAAACGCTAAGGCTGCTGCTGCCGCCACCAAGAAGCCTGTGTGCGAGCACAGGTCACTCTCCACACTGCCCCTCCCGGGAGCCGGTGCAGCTCGCCACTGCCAGGCTCCCGTGATCCGGGGACAACTTCCCCGGGAGAACACACGGCACGCCTCAGGCTGCTGCAACGTCACGACGCCTCTGACGCCGCAGGCTCGCCCCACCTCCTCCGTACCGCTCCCTCCCCCGGCCTGAGTGACCCAGAGCCCCCGAAGCAGCTGCTCCTTTAACCCCGTTCTGTCTGGGCGGGGAACGGACGGCCTCAGGCGACGTACATGCAGAGGCGGGTCCAAATCCAAAGCTGAAGGCTGGGAGCTGTACGAACAAAGAAGAGAAAGGGTAATCTCCCCCAGCAGCCTCAGAAGCAGCGGATTAAAGCTCCACAAACAACTTGATGTGCCTGCATCTGTTGAATACCTGAATAGACAACGAATCATCCCAAATTCAAAAGGTGGACTTTAGGAGCAGGATATATTAATTTCCCCTTTTCCTTTTTTTGTGAGTGTATATGTGTATGCTTCTGGGTGAGATTTTGTCTGTATAGCTTTGCTTTCACCATCAGTCCTAGGGTTAGATCCGTCCATTTTTTTTTTTTTTTTTTTACTTAAAAAAATTTTTTTTTTCCTAATATATGTTTTCTTAATAATTTTTTCCGTATTTTCTATTTTTAGAAATTAAAAATTTTTTAATAAGTTTTTTCATATTTTTTATTTTAAAACATTAAAAATTTTTTTCTTAAAAATTTTTTTCTTATTTTTTACTATAAAAAATTAATAAATCTATTTTTAAAAATTAAAAAAAAATTTTTTCTGAATACATTTACTCTTAATAATTTTTTTCTTATTTTTTATTATAATAGCTTTATTTTATTTTATTTTATCCTCTTTTTTTCTTTCTATTTTTTTCTCCCTTATATTCTGAGCTGTGTGGATGAAAGGCTTTTGGTGCTCCAGCCAGGCATCAGGGCTGTGCCTCTGAGGTGGGAGAGCCAACTTCAGGACACTGGTCCACAAGAGACCTAACAGCTCCACGTAATACCAAACGGCAAAAATCTCTCAGAGATCTCCATCTCAACATCAAGACCCAGCTTCACTCAACAACCAGCAAGCTACAGGGCTGGACACCCTATGCCAAACAACTAGCAAGACAGGAACACAGCCCCATCCATTAGCAGGGAGGCTGCCTAAAATCATAAGGCCACAGACACCCCAAAACACACCACCAGATGTGGACGTGCCCACCAGAAAGACAAGATTCAACCTCATCCACCAGAACACAGGCAATAGTCCCCTCCACCAGGAAGCCTACACAACCCACTGAACGAACCTTAGCCACTGGGGACAGATACCAAAAACAACGGGAACTACGAACCTGCAGCCTGTGAAAAGGAGACCCCAAACACAGTAAGATAAGCAAAATGAGACGACAGAAAAACACACAGCAGATGAAGGAGCAGGGTCAAAACACACCAGACCTAACAAATGAAGAGGAAATAGGTAGTCTACCTGAAAAAGAATTCAGAATAATGATAGTAAGGATGATCCAAAATCTTGGAAATAGAAGAGACAAAATGCAAGAAACATTTAACAAGGACGTAGAAGAACTAAAGAGGAACCAAGCAACGATGAAAAACACAATAAATGAAATTAAAAATACTCTAGATGGGATCAATAGCAGAATAACTGAGGCAGAAGAAAGGATAAGTGACCTGGAAGATAAAATGGTGGAAATAACTACTGCAGAGCAGGATAAAGAAAAAAGAATGAAAAGAACTGAGGACAGTCTCAGAGACCTCTGGGACAACATTAAATGCACCAACATTCGAATTATAGGGGTCCCAGAAGAAGAAGAGCAAAAGAAAGGGACTGAGAAAACATTTGAAGAGATTAAAGTTGAAAACTTCCCTAATATGGGAAAGGAAATAGTTAATCAAGTCCAGGAAGCACAGAGAGTCCCATACAGGATAAACCCAAGGAGAAACACGCCAAGACACATATGAATCAAACTGTCAAAAATTAAATATAAAGAAAACATATTAAAAGCAGCAAGGGAAAAACAACAAATAACACACAAGGGAATCCCCATAAGGTTAACATCTGATCTTTCAGCAGAAACTCTGCAAGCCAGAAGGGAGTGGCAGGATATACTTAAAGTGATGAAGGAGAAAAACCTACAACCAAGATTACTCTACCCAGCAAGGATCTCATTCAGATGCGATGGAGAAATTAAAACCTTTACAGACAAGCAAAAGCTGAGAGAGTTCAGCACCACCAAACCAGCTTTACAACAAATGCTAAAGGAACTTCTCTAGGCAAGAAACACAAGAGAAGGAAAACACCTACAATAACAAACCCAAAACATTTAAGAAAATGGGAATAGGAACATACATATCGATAATTACCTTGAATGTAAATGGATTAAATGCTCCCACCAAAAGACACAGACTGGCTGAATGGATACAAAAACAAGACCCGTATATATGCTGTCTACAAGAGACCCACTTCAGACCTAGAGACACATACAGACTGAAAGTGAGGGGATGGAAAAAGATATTCCATGCAAATGGAAATCAAAAGAAAGCTGGAGTAGCAATTCTCATATCAGACAAAATAGACTTTAAAATAAAGACTATTATAAGGGAAAAAGAAGGACACTATATAATGATCAAGGGATTGATCCAAGCGGAAGGTATAACAATTGTAAATATTTATGCACCGAACATAGGAGCACCTCAATACATAAGACAAATACTAACAGCCATAAAAGGGGAAATTGACAGCAACACAATCATAGTAGGGGACTTTAACACCCCACTTTCACCAATGGACAGATCATCCAAAATGAAAATAAATAAGGAAACACAAGCTTTAAATGATACATTAAACAAGATGGACTTAATTGATATTTATAGGACATTCCACCCAAAAACAACAGAATACACATTTTTCTCAAGTGCGCATGGAACATTCTCCAGGATAGATCATATCTTGGGTCACAAATCAAGCCTTGGTAAATTTAAGAAAATTGAAATCGTATCAAGTATCTTTTCCGACCACAATGCTATGAGACTAGATATCAATTACAGGAAAAGATCTGTAAAAAATACAAACACATGGAGGCTACACAATACACTACTTAATAACGAAGTGATCACTGAAGAAATCAAAGGGGAAATCAAAAAATACCTGGAAACAAATGACAATGGAGATACGACGACCCAAAACCTATGGGACGCAGCAAAAGCAGTGCTAAGAGGGAAGTTTATAGCAATACAAGCCTACCTCAAGAAACAGGAAACATCTCGAAAAATAACCTAACCTTGCACCTAAAGCAATTAGAGAAAGAAGAACAAAAAAACCCCAAAGCTAGCAGAAGGAAAGAAATCATAAAGATCAGGTAAGAAATAAATGAAAAAGAAATGAAGGAAACAATAGCAAAAATCAATAAAACTAAAAGCTGGTTCTTTGAGAAGATAAACAAAATTGATAAACCATTAGCCAGACTCATCAAGAGAAAAAGGGAGAAGACTCAAATCAATAGAAGTAGAAATGAAAAAGGAGAAGTAACCACTGACACTGCAGAATTACAAAAGATCATGAGAGATTACTACAAGCAACTCTATGCCAATAAAATGGACAACCTGGAAGAAATGGACAGATTCTTAGAAATGCACAAACTGCCGAGACTGAACCAGGAAGAAATAGAAAATATGAACAGACCAATCACAAGCACTGAAATTGAAACTGTGATTAAAAACCTTCCAACAAACAAAAGTCCAGGACCAGATGGCTTCACAGGTGAATTCTATCAAACATTTAGAGAAGAGCTAACACCTATCCTTCTAAAACTCTTCCAAAATATTGCAGAGGGAGGAACACTCCCAAACTCATTCTACGAGGCCACCATCACCCTGATACCAAAACCAGACAAAGATGTCACAAAGAAAGAAAACTACAGGCCAATATCACTGATGAACATAGATGCAAAAATCCTCAACAAAATACTCGCAAACAGAATCCAACAGCACATTAAAAGGATCATACACCATGATCAAGTGGGGTTTATCCTAGGAATGCAAGGATTCTTCAACATATGCAAATCAATCAATGTGATACACCATATTAACAAATTGATGGAGAAAAAACATATGATCATCTCAATAGATGCAGAGAAAGCTTTCGACAAAATTCAACACCCATTTATGATAAAAGCCCTGTAGAAAGTAGGCATAGAGGGAACTTTCCTCAACATAATAAAGGCCATATATGACAAACCCACAGCCAACATTGTCCTCAGTGGTGAAAAACTGAAACCATTTCCACTAAGATCAGGAACAAGACAAGGTTGCCCACTCTCACCACTATTATTCAACATAGCTTTGGAAGTGTTAGCCACAGCAATCAGAGAAGACAAAGAAATAACAGGAATCCAAATTGGAAAGGAAGAAGTAAAGCTGTCACTGTTTGCAGATGACATGATACTATACATAGAGAATCCTAAAGATGCTACCAGAAAACTCCTAGAGCTAATCAATGAATTTGGTAAAGTAGCAGGATACAAAATTAATGCACAGAAATCTCTTGCATTTCTATACACTAATGACGAAAAATCTGAAAGTGAAATTAAGAAAACACTCCCGTTTACCACTGCAACAAAAAGAATAAAATATCTAGGAATAAACCTACCTAAGGAGACAAAAGACCTGTATGCAGAAAATTATAAGACACTGATGAAAGAAATTAAAGATGATACAAATAGCTGGAAAGATATACCATGTTCCTGGATTGGAAGAATCAACATTGTGAAAATGACTCTACTACCCAAAGCAATCTACAGATTCAATGCAATCCCTATCAAACTACCTCTGGCATTTTTCACAGAACTAGAACAAAAAATTTCACAATTTGTATGGAAACACAAAAGACCCCGAATAGCCAAAGCAATCTTGAGAATGAAAAATGGAGCTGGGGGAATCAGGCTCCCTGACTTCAGACTATATTACAAAGCTACAGTAATCAAGACAGTTTGGTACTGGCACAAAAACAGAAATATTGATCAATGGAACAGGATAGAAAGCCCAGAGATAAACCCACGCACATATGGTCACCTTATCTTTGATAAAGGAGGCAAGCATATACAGTGGAGAAAAGACAGCCTCTTCAATAAGTGGTGCTGGGAAAATTGGACAGGTACATGTAAAAGTATGAAATTAGAACACTCCCTGACACCATGCACAAAAATAAACTCAAAATGGATTAAAGACCTAAGTGTAAGACCAGACACTATCAAACTCTTAGAGGAAAACATAGGCAGAACACTCTATGACATACATCACAGCAAGATTCTTTTTGACCCAACTCCCAGAGAAATGGAAATAAGAACACAAATAAACAAATGGGACCTAATGAAACTTAAAAGCTTTTGCACAGCAAAGGAAGCCATAAACAAGACCAAAAGACAACCATCAGAATGGGAGAAAATATTTACAAATGAAGCAACTGACAAAGGATTAATCTCCAAGATTTACAAGCAGCTCATGCAGCTCAATAACAAAAAAACGAACAACCCAATCCAAAAATGGGCAGAAGACCTAAATAGACATTTCTCCAAAGAAGATATACAGATGGCCTACAGACACATGAAAGAATGCTCAACATCATTAATCATTAGAGAAATGCAAATCTAAACTACAATGAGATATCATCTCACACCGGTCAGAATGGCCATCATCAAAAAATCTAGAAACAATAAATGCTGGAGAGGGTGTGGAGTAAAGGGAACTCTCTTGCACTGTTGGTGGGAATGTAAATTGATACAGCCACTATGGAGAACATTATGGAGGTTCCTTAAAAAACTACAAATAGAACTACCATACGATCCAGCAATCCCACTACTGGGCATATACCCTGAGAAAACCATAGTTCAAAAAGAGTCATGTACCAAAATGTTTATTGCAGCTCTATTTACAATAGCCAGGACATGGAAGCAACCTAAATGTCCATCGACAGATGAATGGATAAAGAAGATGTGGCACATATATACAATGGAATATTACTCAGCCATAAAAATAAATGAAATGGAGGTATTTGTAATGAGGTGGATGGAGTTAGAGTCTGTCATACAGAGTGAAGTAAGTCAGAAAGAGAAAAACAAATACAGTATGCTAACACATATATACGGAATCTAAGGAAAAAAAAAAGCCATGAAGAACCTAGTGGCAAGACGGGAATAAAGACACAGACCTACTAGAGAATGGACTTGAGGATATGGGGAGGGGGTGGGGTGAGATGTGACAGGGTGAGAGAGTGTCATGGACATATATACACTACCAAATGTAAAATAGATAGCTAGTGGGAAGCAGCCGCATAGCACAGGGAGATCAGCTCGGTGCTTTGTGACCACCTAGAGGGGTGGGATGGGGAGGGTGGGAGGGAGGGAGATGCAAGAGGGAAGAGATATGGGAACATATTGTATATGTATAACTGATTAACTTTGTTATAAAGCAGAAGCTAACACACCATTGTAAGGCAATTATACTTCATAAAGATGTTTAAAAAAAAAAATCAGTAGGTATGAATCTCAATTCACAGACTCTGAAGTTCAAGAAATTTATCTTTATTTCTATTTCAAGCCCTAATGAACTAAAGTGACAAAATATTTGTCTCAATTACTTAATCTTACCTGCCCCTTTCTCTCCTTTTGTGCAAGTGTCCTGGGAAAGGAATCTCACATAGGATCAAGTTTCTCAGGATGTTAGTACCTACCTTGTCATCAACTGATCTGCTAAGACATTGTCTACTGAGATATCTATTAATCCAGGACCATGCAAATTCCAATTAAGAAATCCCCTTTTGGGATTCCCTGGTGGCGCAGTGGTTGAGAATCTGCCTGCTAATGCAGGGGACACGGGTTCAAGCCCTGGTCTGGGAAGATCCCACATGCCGCGGAGCAACTGGGCCCGTGAGCCACAACTACTGAGCCTGCGCATCTGGAGCCTGTGCTCCGCAACAGGAGAGGCCATGATAGTGAGAGGCCCGCACACCGCGATGAAGAGTGGCCCTCACTTGCCACAACTAGAGAGAGCCCTCGCACAGAAATGAAGACCCAACACAGCCATAAATAAATAAAGAAAAATTAAAAAAAAAAAAAGAAATCCCCTTTTTTCCCACGTAAAACTGACTTAAAATACTGTCTATGAGTCTGGATATAGCTGGGATCTTGTTGCCTACCTAGGGAAGATCCAGGGCCCACAGGCAGGTTCTAAACCTTCTCAGCTTTTAAGTTCCCTAAATATCTCTAGTCTCTTGCTCCCTTTCTTAGGCCCATGAAACTTTCATTACCTCTTCTCCATTTTTTCCCCTTTTCTAACACTGAAGAAATCCTTTTTTCAATCTGAATAGTAGTGGGTGATATTTAGTAAAGCTCTGTGGAAAGGTCTTTTTTTCTGCCTCTTGTTTTCCCCAAACATTTGTGTAGTCTCTGGTCTATAAATGTTTAAACATTTGGAATTTAAAAGTTAGAGCCTACTAGGCTTTTTTGTGGTTTATATTGTGACTATCCTTTTCCAAGATAAGGAGCACAGAATGGAACATCTGAAAAGGAGTGGAAATGGAGGAGGGAGAAGGAATGGAAAAAACAACTAACATATAAATAATATCATTCAACTATGCAAAACAGTTAAGTGTTATTAAGAGCCATCTTTGCATTCGTTAAATGCAAAGTAACCATTCCACAGTGTTCAGAGGTCTGGAGCTGCAGAAGTTTTCATGCAATACCTAAAGGCTAGGCAGCTATGTGTATCCTGGCTACCCAGAAACATTCTTCTCTTGCTCATCCTCTTTCCTTTCCTTCCCTTTACACTGCTCTACTTTCTTTGGTATTCTCTCCCTTGTGTGCTCTGTGCAAAATAGTAAAAAAAAAAAAGAGTAATTTTAAAAAGGTATGAATTCTAACAAAAAACGGTAGTAGGCTTCTTTGGGAAAGTAATGCAAAAAAATCGTTCTCTCTATGATAACATATGTGGAACATGTATGGGTAGAGTACTGAGCCAGAGTTTTATAATATTTAAAACTCCCAAGAATTCTTTCACATAAAGTGAATAACCTTATTTTATGGAAGAAGAAACAATGCCTGTGCAATTAAATATGTTGGGCACTTTTATTCCAGTCATTCAGCTATTAAGTGACATAGCATTCCAGAGCAGACCTTTGTCCTCAAATCCCATATTTCTGAGGGAATTCTTTGCTCCCATTCACTAACACTCACAGTGTCATAAGTTTGTATAACATTTCATGCCTCTGAAAACATTTGGAAAATTTCTCCAGGAACACAGCTGTCAAATCTAATAGCCAGGACAAAGTCTCCTGACAGCCTCCAGAACAGTTGCTTTCCCAAAGGGAGACAACTTGCTGTTTTTCTCACAGCACTGTTGTCCATAAAGTGGTTTACAGATCTCTGTTATGGCTTAACCCTTCAAGGGAGTTGGGTTCATGTTCTATTCAAGTGTGTGTGTGTGTGTGTGTGTGTGTACACATGGTTTGCAGGAATCAGTTGGCAAACAGAAAAGATGTAGATTGGTGATTGGCAGACAAAGATCAATAACTGAAACTGGATAAACTGACATCAAACAAACCTTACATACCATGCTTTGCTTTTACATCCTTGACATTGCTACTTCTTACACTGTTTTCAGCATTCTGTTGACTTCCTTATGTCATTTTGCTCTAAATTAAAATGTATGGGAAGAAATGAGAAGTCATTTTGTTACAAGTTCAATTATTGATATTCTCTTCCTTTGACAAGTCCTGATTTCCTTTCCAACACTATCACATATGGTTTAGTTTATTTTCTGTCAATTTTCTCACTTTAAATAAGTTAAAATCTCTTTTATATCGGGGTATTGATTTTGCTCTTTAAAAGGATTCTCTATTCCATTATCCTTCCTGATCAATTCAGATCATTTTGCATGAGAAATTTTCCCTTTTCCTTACCACACAAAATGTCTTTGTTTTTATTTCACATTACTCTATATGTCATTTGCGGAGCATTTAATTATATCCCCAGAATTTATTTTGAAAGGTGTTGATTTTCTCTAAAAAAGTCAGGCCACATGACAATTTCAACTTCTTTTTTAAATGTGTGTTTTTGCTTATTTATTGAATGCATATTTGTATTACCAGACATCATAGACAGTGCTGAGGTTAAAATAATAATAATCATTATTAATTAAAGTGAAATTTAAGATAATGAATATTATTATAACAATGTAAATTAAGTTGTCACCAAATGCTAGGCAGTATGCAAAAGGGCTTTATGATTCTTTAAGTATAATAATAAACATTTATTGAATGTTTGTGTCCTGTGGAATTTCTATGTAGTTTATATAAAGTACATACATTATTCTCAGAAACACTCTATAATATAGGTACTATAAATTATTTCCATTTTCAGATGAGAAGCTAAGGCAAAGAAGAAATTAATGACTTGATCAAAGCTAGTAAGTGGCAGAGCCAGGATTCTAAGTCTCTTAATCACTACACTTTTTTGTAGGTATTGTTATTATTGTCATTGTATATTTTGATTTACTACTTAGAAAGAAAATAAAAGATCAAAGTCCACCATAGAAAAACACTTAAATCCCCATTTACCTACAAATTTACCTAGAAAGTTACATCTCTCTTTCCCAGCATCTACTTTAGTAGGTATGACAAAAGAAAGCCTCAAGAGTATTTAGTGAGTTGCCTCCAACCTCATAGCCCTTTTAAAATATCACAGTTTTTGGATAGGTTGAAGGACTCAAATAGAAGTAAGAAGCTCAGTTTTACATATTTTTTTCCTAATTTTGTCTTAAAGTGGTATCTTAACTACTATTTAATAACATTTGCTTTTACAAGTTCCTCCTGACCGATATCACAGATACTATATTAGGTTTTGCTATAATGATTATGACTTTGTCACCTGTCCTAGCTAATTTAATATTTTTAAATAGCCCTTGAAATAGTTCTTTCTGGAGTTTTTCAAACCCTGTTAGACAATTACTTGATGATAGGGAATCTTATTTTGTCTCTGTTTCACCATTATCCTTTAGTGTCTTTCTCAGAGTAGGAACTCAGTAAGTGCTTGTTGAAATGAATTAAAAGAAATTCACCTCCAATAATAGTTAATGGTTCACAAAATTACTATCACACATTTCTTAAACTGTAAGTTAGTTCAGAGGTTTGAGGGCCTGGGCAGATAGTTGAGAAATTTAGTTCTCTTCAGATTTGATTGAGTTTCTTATCATGTCTTCCTATTTAAAAAAAAAATTAACTATCAATACTTTCTATTGAATTTACATATGATAAAATGTGCATATCTTAAATGCAGAGCTTACTGAGATTTTACTAATGTATATTCCCCTCTAATCATCATCTCAAATCATGATTTACAATATTTCCATAATCAGAGAAACTTTATTTGTGCCTCTTTACTCAGTCTGTCACCACCACTCCAACAGGACTAGAAGCATTCACTAATTTGATTTCTATCGTCATGAATTTGTTTTTCCTATTCTAAAACTTCACATAAATGCAGTTGTATGACAGGTACTCATTGGTGTAAAACTTTTTTTTGTTTTAGTTCAGCATTATGTTTTTTTAAATTAATTTGTGCTGCTGTATGTTAATTTTAAAGATCTTATTGAATTTATTCAACAATCCATGAATTGGGCAGCATGCGATATAAGAAATAGAAAGGAGATTCAAGGAGCTGTACAAAGTGAGGAGAATTTTATAGGTAGAAATGGATGGGACAAGGAAATTACTAGCAAAGTGTAGATTGTGGCGAGGTCACCTTCATTTAGGGGACTGCGGGGGTGGAGGTCTATCAGGTAGATTACCTCATTAGTTTTGATTAGGTAACGCCAGATTGACTAGTTTATAGTTCCACTCCTGGGATAGGCCAAAACTAATAACGTTAATAAGTCTTGGTTTGGTGTTTTGGACTTACGCAAGTGACTCAATTCGGAGCCTCTTGCCTTTTTTTAAACTTACATTGCAGACTAGTATTCCATTATAACATATTATACTACAATATGTTTATTAATTCTCCTTGTTTTGAACATTCCAGTTGTTTCCAGAATTTTCCCATGGTGTATAAATCTCTTATGATTTTTCTAAAACAAATCTTTATGGGGACATACATTATCATCTTTCCTGAGTAAATGCGTGGTAATAGAATTACCGAGTCATATTATAGGTGTGTTTAACTATAAGAAAATAGAATTGTCAAATAATTTTTTAAAGAGTTGTAATATTTTGTACTCTCAAAAATGATGGATCAGAGTTTCAGTTGCTTCACATTCTAACATTTCTTATTGTTAATTTTTTTTAAACCATTCCTGTGGGTTTGATGCACTATCTCTTAAGGGTTTACACTGTGGCCAATAACAGTGTATATTATTTTATGTGATTTTGGTCCTTCCTGTGTCTTCTTTTGTGAAGTATTTATTCAATACTTTTTTCTTAATGTTTGTCTTTAACATTGATTTGTATGAGTCTTCACACATTCTGCATGCATATTCTTTGTCGGATATATGTATTGTAATTTTTTCCCCCCAGTCTGTGGTTTGCCTTTTCCTTTTCTAAATGGTTATTTGAAGAACAGAAGCTTTGCATTTTGATGAAGAGATTACTTTTTTAATTTATTTTTTATTTTTATTTGTTTATACAATATATAGAGCACATCAAAAAATAAATAAATTATAAAAAATGAAAAATTAGATATTTAAAAAAAAATGACAAAGCTTGTAGGTATTTCATGCCATTAAACCTGTATATTATGTTAGACATAGCACATGCATGGAACTTCAAGTCTCCTGTGAACCAAAACAAAGAGAGAATTTAATAGCTCATGGTGACTATTAGACAAGGAGAAATATGAGATAAGCAGAGTTATTTCTGATAATGAAACTTATAGAAAATTCTTCACAATGGACCTTCATAAAGACGATACTGTAGTACTGCAGTGAGGAGTATTTGCAACAACACTCTTTTACTAAATAGAATAACCAGTTGAACCATTATATTCATTCTCCATTGTCTTTTGCCTGCTCTGTGCCTTTGGAGGCTGGTCTCCTTGGGCTCCCTCTATGGGATGTTGTCGCATTTTAAGAGAAACCAACAAGAGACCATGGGCAGAGGAGAAGTAGTTCATGGTGTTTATTCATCCTGCTCTCACCATGCAGGGCTGATGGTTTCAGCAGTGGTTACATTTCTCCATCTCAGGCAAGAGGTCCTGTTGGGTTGGTTTCTCCCACAGTCACAGCTCTTATATGGTTCTGGTAAAAGCATTCTTTCTCTTGCTTCTTCAGATCTAGTGATGCATTGCTATTCTTTGTTGGTTCTTTTAACCCTGCCAACTGTTAATCATTCCTTCTCCAGGCTCTCTTCCATTAGCCTTTGAGTTTACCATTTCTTTCCTGCCAGAAATAAGAGCCAGCCTATAAAATTCTTTCTTGTAATGTCCTTCAGAATATGGTAAAACCACAATGGCAAGGGTAATTCACCAAAAACAATTCTTCAGTGTTGTGTGTGGATCTCTGATACTTTGCATTAATCCATGGACATAATTTACATTATCTCTAAAAAATGACTTGACTCCTGTTTTTCAAAATAAAATACAAATACAAATAAAACACAGAGCAATATTCCACAGTTTCAGAAGCCACAGAGCAAACAAACCTTATCCCAAATGCTGTTTTCTCTCAAATGTATGTGTTTTTTTAAAAATTATTTTATTTTGCCAGATATGTGTAGAAATAAGTTATTTTTATATTTTCATGTTGGAACAATATTGGGCTTATTTTTGCCTGTTGGTTATTGTTGTTATAATTCAGAGAGGGTTACTGGAAATCTTTGTGGGTTTATGCTATCTGGAACCTGATTATCATTTTGATGACAAGCATTTTGGATTGGAGTCCTCCATGGCCAACTAGCAAAAAGAAGTAGTTTCTTGAGAAGTCTTATGAGACCTGCAGAGGAAAATTTTCTTAAGCTTCAAGTATTTGAATATTTAACTCTCATGATTTAAATGCACATAATAAGAAGTATATGTGTACATGAGATGTGTATATTATTTATTAGAGCAATGGCTTGAATCTAATTTATAGTTGACTGTTAATCTGAAGTTTAATGTAGCATTTTGGTCATGATTTTTCTTCACCAGCTGCACTCCTTCATGACACTGTTTCCCATGGAAATCAGTCCTTGGGTCACAATTTGGAGTGGCAACTTCAGCAAAAATGTGACAACACTTTCTTACAAATCTTCTTAAAGAAATTGTTAGTTTGCCTGCTTTTAATTTTTTCTCCACATTCTTCTCTTCTTCTCATTTAAATGAGTTTCTCATGAGTAAGAGCAATACAACTATCTATCATAAAATATTAATGCTTCATTACCAACCTCCTTTAGTACTTCTATTATTTTTTCTAGGACTGCCATGATAAGTACCACAGACTGAGTGGTTTAAATAATAGAAATTTATTGTCTCACAGTTCTGAGTCTAAAAGACTCCAGAGTCTTTGGCAAGGCCATTCTCTGTCTGCAGATACTAGGAAAGAATATGTTCCAGGCCTCTCTCCTTGGCCGTGACAGTATAACTCCAGTCTTAACATGGGTTCTTCCTGTGTGCGTCTGTGTCCAAGTTTCCCCTTTTTATAAGTAATATTGGATTAGGGGCCCACCTTATATCATTATGCTCTTATCTTAACTACTTATATCTGCAATAACACTATTTCCAAATAAGGTCACATTCTGAGGTACTGGGAGTTTGAACTTCAACACATAAATTTTAGGAGGATACAATTCAACTCATAACAGTAGTATACCAATTAAAATAATTTTCTTTATACCACCTGTTCAGATGCAACACATACACTAATACAATACCATTTGTATATTATTTGTTTTTGTTAGTTTTGAATGAATATATTGTGATTCATTTTAAAAATCAATGTTTTATTATTAACAAATTGAAGGATAAAAACCATGTGATAATTTCAACAGATGCAGAAAAAGCTTTTGACAAAATTCAACATCAATTTATGATAAAAACTCTCCAGAATGTGGGCATAGAGGGAACTTACATCAACATAATAAAAGCTATATATGACAAACCCACAGCTAACATCATTCTCAATGGTGAAAAATTGAAAGCATTTCCTCTAAGATCAGAAACAAGACAAGGTTGCCCACTCTCACCAGTATAATTCAACATAGATTTGGAAGTTTTAGCCATGGCAATCAGAGAAGAAAAGAAGTAAAATAAATCCAAATTGGAAAAGAAGAAATAAAATTGTCACTGTTTGCAGATGCCATGATAATATACATAGAAAATCCTAAAGATGCTACCAGAAAACTACTAGAGCTAATCAATGAATTTGGTAAAGTAGCAGGATACAAAATTAATGCACAGAAATCTCTGGCATTCCTATACACTAATGATAAAAAATCTGAAAGAGAAATTAAGGAAACACTCACATTTACCATTGCAACAAAAAGAATAAAATACCTAGGAATAAACCTACCTAAGGAAGCAAAAGACCAGTATGCAGAAAACTATAAGACACTGATGAAAGAAATCAAAGATGATACAAACAGATGGAAAGATTGGTAGAATCAACATCATGAAAATGACCATAATACACAAAGCAATCTACAGATTCAGTGCAATCCCTATCAAATTACCACTGGCATTTTTCACAGGACTAGAACAAAAAATTTTACAATTTGTGTGGAAACACAAAAGACCCCGAATAGCCAAAGCAATCTTGAGAAACAAAAATGGAGTTGGAGGAATCAGGCTCCCTGATGTCAGACTATACTACAAAGCTACAGTAATCAAGACAGTATGGTACTGGCACAAAAACAGAAATATAGATCAATGGAACAGGATAGAAAGTCCAGAGATAAATGCACACACATATGGTCACCTTATCTTGAAAAAGGAGGCAAGAATATACAATGGAGAAAAGACAGCCTTTTCAATACATGGTGCTGGGAAAACTGGACAGCTACATGTAAAAGAATGAAAGTAGAACATTTCCTAACACCATACTCAAAAATAAATTGAAAATGGATCAAAGACCTAAATGGAAAGCCAGACACTATAAAACTCTTAGTGGAAAACATAAGCAGGAAACTCTATGGCATAAATCACATCAAGATCCGTTTTGACTTACCTCTTAGCTTAATGGAAATAAAATCAAAAATAAACAAATGGGAGCTAATGAAACTTAGAAGCTGGTGCACAGCAAAGGAAACCATAAAAAAATGAAAAGACAACCCTCAGAATGGGAGAAAATATTTGCAAATGAAGAAAATGACTAAGGATTAGTTTCCAAAATATACGAGCAGCTCATGCACCTCAATATCAAAACAAACAACCTAATCCAAAAATGGGTGGAAGACCTAAATAGACATTTCTCCAAAGTAGACATACAGATCGCCAACAAACACATGAAAAGATGCTCAACATCACTAATCTTTAGAGAAATGCAAATCCAAACTACAATGAGATATCACCTCACACTGGTCAGAATGGCCATCATCAAAAAATCTACAAATAATAAATGCTGGAGATGGTGTGGAGAAAAGGGAACCCTCCTCCACTGTTGGTGGGAATGTGAATTGATAAGCCACTGTGGAGAACAGTATGGAGGTTCCCTAAAAAATTAAAAATAGACCTACCATATGACCCAGCAATCCCACTACTGGGTATACACCCTAAGAAAACCATAATTCAAAAAGAGATATGTACCACAATGCTCGTTGCAGCATGATTTAGAATAGCCAGGACATGGAAGTAGCCTAAATGTCCATAAACAGATGAATGGATAAAGAAGATGTGGCACATATATACAATGGAATATTACTCACCATAAAAAGCAACGAAATTGAGTTATTTGTAATGAGATGGATGGACCTAGAGTCTGTCATACCAAGAGAAGTAAGTCAGAAAGAGAAAAACAAACACTGTATGCTAACCCACATATATGGAATCTGAAAAAAAAAAGTACTGATGAACCTAGTGGCAGGGCAGGAATAAACACGCAGACATAGAGAACGGACTTGAGGACACTGTGGGGGAAGAGGAAGCTGGGACAAAGTGAGAGAGTAGAATTGACATATATATACACCACCAAATGTAAAATGGATGGCTAGTGGGAAGCTGCTGCATAACACAGGGAGATCAGCTCGATGCTTTGTGACGACCTAGAGGGGTAGGATAGGGAGGGTGGGAGGACACTCAAGAGGGAGGGGATATAGGGATATATGTATCCATATAGCTGATTCACTTTGTGTACAACAGAAACTAACACAAGATTGTAAAGCAATTTTACTCCAATAAAAATATAAAAAAACTTTCAAAGGCATTCTAAAAAATCAATGTTTTATAATAGAAATATTTTAATGAGAAGATAATTTAGATTTATTTTAATATTTGATAACACTATCTGTTTTTGAAACATATAAGTAGAAATGGAGATATTAGGTTTTTGGTAGCATAAAATTTAGTTACCTGCAATTTGCTTCAAGAAGCAATTAGCAAAAAAAAAAAAAAAAAAAGAAGCAATTAGCTATATCAAACACATTATTTGTATACATGGTACATCAATTTCTACTATCTTAAGTTCCTACTGAAGAATAATTTGAGACTACAGGAAGATTTAATACCTTTTTTAAGTAATTAGGTTACTAGAAATAATTTAATAGTTCAGCACACAAAATGGCATCATTCTGGTTTGAAAGAGTGTCTGATATTATCCCTAAAGTTTTAGCTGTACCATTTTTATTTTTTTATTTTTGTTTATTTATTTATTTTTCAAATTTTGTTCTAATGTGAGAGTAGGTAATTTCATTTTTTTTTTTTTTTTTGTTTACTAAACTGGTAACCATATCTTTATTTTATTTTACTTTTTACTTTTTTTAAAAAACATTTTTATTGGAGTATAATTGCTTTACAATGGTGTGTTAGTTTCTGCTTTATAACAAAGTGAATCAGTTATACATATACGTATATCACCATATCTCTTCCCTCTTGTGTCTCCCTCTCTCCTACACTCCCTATCCCACCCTTCTAGCTAGCTGGTCACAAAGCACCAAGCTGATCTCCCTGTGCTATGCAGCTGCTTCCCACTAGCTATCTATTTTACATTTGATAGTGTATATATGTCCATATATACACTACCACTCTCTCACTTTGTCCCAGATTCCCCTTCCCCCTTCCTGTGTCCTGAAGTCCATTCTCTAGTAGGTCTGCATCTTTATTCCTGTCTTGCCCCTAGGTTCTTCATGACCATTTTTTTTTTCTATCAAACTCTTAGAAGAAAACATAGGCAGAACACTCTATGACATAAATCACAGCAATATCCTTTTTCACTCACCTCCTAGAGAAATAGAAATAAAAACAAAAATAAACAAATGGGACCTAATGAAACGTAAAAGCTTTTGCATAGCAAAGGAAACCTTAAACAAGATGAAAAGACTACAAGCAGCTCAAGCAGCTCAAGCAGTTCCAAGCAGCTACAAGCAGCTCAAGCAGAGGGTGACTTCTCACTACAAGCAGCTCAAGCAGTTCAAGCAGCTCAATATCAAAAAATCCACAAGCAGCTAAAGCAGCTCAATATCAGAAAAACAAGCAACCCAGTCCAAAAATGGGCAGAAGACCTAAATAGACATTTCTCCAAAGAAGATATACAATGGCCAACAAACACATGAAAGAATGCTCAACATCATTAACCATTAGAGAAATGCAGATCAAAACTACAATGAGATATCATCTCACACCAGTTAGAATGGCCATCATCAAAAAATCTACAAACAATAAATGCTGGAGAGGGTGTGGAGAAAAGGGAACCCTCATACACTGTAGCTGTATCATTTTTAGAAACTGTCAAGAACTTAGCTGCCTTTGAAGAAATTCTGAGCATAAGTTAAACAAAATTCCATGATCTCTTTGATTTTCTATTATAAAACTCATGGTAATATGAGTTTTCTGGGAAAAATAAAGAAAAAAAAGTATAATCTAGGTCACTACAATCTCTTACCTTTTGATTTTTTTACTGAGTTAGCTAATGCAATGGTTGCATATTTATTGTTGTATTTACTTTTTTTGAACATATTTTAAAATAATGGTCCCTTTATTGACTTTTTAGAAAACTGATCATTTAATAAGAATTCCAGCAATACAGATGTGCAAGAAAAGAACAAAAAAAAAGAAAGAAAGAAAGGAAAGGATGAAAGAAAGTAGATAGATGATAGATAGATAGATAGATAGATAGATAGATAGATAGATAGATAGATAAGCAAGCAAGAAAGAAAGATATGGAGAAGAAACCATTGTACTTAGTGACTAATTAGACAAAGTAACAATTTAAAAATGAGAAGCAAAAGCCAATGTTAAGCTCTCGATTAGCACCATTCCTTTTCATTTTGGAAAGGACAGTGATTTGTCATCTTTGTCATTATAAGGATAGACCTTTACTCTCCAGGTAAAGATTTACCTTCCCCACTCACAGCAATTCTGCCATCATTATCTGTGGATTGCAGAATGCATTATTCATTGAAGTACAATATTGTTGATCATCAGAAAATGCATTTTATGGGAAAAAAAGTGAAGCAAAATGTTCATTTCATAGAAATCACTGATCTTCTCTTATGTCTTATTATCTAGAGAGAGCTGGCTTGGTAGAATAGTAAAATGGTCTGCTAAAGGATAAATTGGGGTACCATCTTGGAGGTAGCACTCTATGAGGTTGGGGTTCTATCATGGGATGTAAGTTTTCAATCAATAGTTATCATATGGTAACATCTAAACCTGAATGCTTAGTTGGGAAACAACAGGTATAAGTGATATTGACACCATCACTACTACACCTATAACCTACTTAAATAATTCTTGCTTTCTATCTCAACAAAGTTGGCCTGAGTGGGTTAGAAACCCTAGTCTCAAGACAGAAATATTTCTGCTTCATAACATTGTTCTGTTAAATAAGGAGCTAAGACCTGGCCTTTGGACTCTTTCCTAGATATTTTGGATTCTTCAGACAACAGAGATGTAGGAATTTGAGTAATTTATTTGAGAGAATTTGGGTTGCTGTCATATAATGAGAGCAAAGAAGACTATGTCTGGAAACTCTATGGAAACACTAGATTGCCCCTTACTACTCTTCCCATTGTATTTGAACACTGGAAAATTGCAGTACTCTAGATTCCTAGGACTAAGGATCTAGACTTCACAGTTGCTTTGTTCTGAATATTTGTGACCCCCACCCCCAATTCATAAGTTAAAACCTAATTCCCATTATGATGATATTAGGAAGTGGAGTTTTAGGAAGTAATTAAGCCATGAAGGCAGAACCCTCATGAATGAGATTAACGCCCTTATAAAAAAGACCCCAGAGAGAGTCCTTGTCCTTTCTAACACGTGGTAGACAGTGAGAAGTCACCCTCTGCGAACTCAGACACATGTCCTTAGCAGACACAGAATCTGCCAGCAACTTGATCTTGGATTTTCCAACCTCCAGAATTGTGAGAAATAAATTTCTGCTGTTTCTAAGCCAACAGATCTATAATCTATGGTACTTTGTTATAACAGCTCAAACAGGCTATGACAATAGTATTAAAATTTTGATAAAGAATGCACCAAGTAAATAATCCTTCTAGAAAAGATGCTGTCAGAAGGTATCAACATGTAATGAGTGGTTGGAGAAGGAAGCCTGATTATCAAATTAAGCCCTGGGATCATATATAGAACAGATATGGAGATAGGGACTGTAATAGCTACATTTTAGATTAATGTTTTTGTTTCCTTCTTTTTTTCCTGTTTAATTATTTAAAGGGTTCTAATAATGAAAAAGGTCTTTAGTTGCAGTTCAAAGTATGAAAAAAATGATACTGTCTGTGATGATACAGTAAGTGATGAGACTTTGGGTACCCTCATCTGGACAAAAGACAAAAGTGGACGCTAAAGGTCAAAGTGTGGACTGTTCTGGACATTTTCTGTTTGCCTCTCTAGACCAAATCTTCTCCACCCTTCTCTGTTCCTGAAAGACTCACTTGTCTGGATAGCATCAATGAGCTTCTTTCCCTCTGCCTCCCTGTTGGATTCAGTCAATGGAAGACAGCAGCAGAATCCCAAAGGAAGCAGAAGAGTGAGGATAGGACTGTCCTGGTTCCTCCCTGATAGAAGTTGACTATGTCTCTCTTCTAAAAGTTACACTACTATCAGGTGGTCATCCTTTTCAGTAATTCCTCCCTCCTTTTGCCTCCTTCAGATCTAATATCCTTCCATTCTCCTTTTCCTCCTCTCCTCTCTCATTGTTTTTATTTAACTCTGGCTGTATCTTTATGCCTTTCTAAACTCCTCTCAATTACTCCTATTCTACTGTGCCCTTTGTTTCTTTCCAGGATCCCCCACAGATACAATATGCGAGCTATCAAAGGCCTTAAATCTCATCTTTTCTCTTTGCATTTAGTTTCTATCAAAATCTATATAGAAACAAATGTTTCTGCATTTGTGATATGTTTACCTGGCAAACAGAATATATACATTCTGGGTTCAAATCATAAGGTTGCCTCCTTTTAGCCGAAGAAATCAGAGGCTGCCTTTGGCAAATAGTGTTGAAAATAATGTTCTTACAATGCTGCAGGAAGGAAATCAATGCTCAATTCTCACATTTTATTCCAAGTCCAACAAGATATTTTCTTATAGTCATGAAGGGCTTGCAAAAACACTGCAACACCTCCCCTTCTCTTTATTTAGTTAACTCATGGCTCCGATGCTGCTTATATGATGCATGTATCTCCAATAAAAAAAATAAATACTGTGCTAAATACAGTTTAACCGATTTTTATTTTTATGTGCATTAGTTTAACAGTGTTAAAAGATAAACTGAGGCATAATAAAAATTTTGAGAGCCTATTTGAGCAAAAATTGATTCGAATCAGGCAGCATTCAATCTAACAGATAGAAAAATGCTCCAAAGGAGCTGTGTAAAATGAAAAGACTTTTATAGACAAAAGGGAGTGGGAACAAGGAAGTTATATTAGGCAAAAAAAACAAATAATAATAGAATAGTTATTGCAAAGTTACTTCCCTTTAGGGGATGACAGGAGTCTATCAGATAGATTACCTAACTAGTGCTGATCAGGCATTTCTTGATTGACTGCTTTAAGATTCCATTTTCTGGGAGATCCAACACTATAAATGTCTCAGCTTGGTGTTGTAGGCCTTAGTCTAAGCATCTCCATTCTGGGCCTGTTGTCTTGTTTTTAACAATCCCCCCCCCCTTTTGATCAGTCTCTTAGCATAACTGAAAGATATCATTAAAAAAAAAAAAAAAAACTGCTAAAAAACAGGCATAAGGACTTTTCTCAGCTACCACTCTGGAGTTCTTCCAGTTTTTACTGAATCTTTGTGTGGCACTCAAAGATTGTGATGTCAGGTTCACATTCTTTAAGTTGGTCATTCTCTTTGTTTCTTTTCTGACATTCTATTTTAGGGAGATCATTTGCTTGGTGAGTAGAGGCTGAAAACATGAATCTAATTCTTTATAGATAATATAGCACACTAGCGAGACTCCTATGATTATGTATAACCAGGATAATTCCCAATGTTTGGAATGCATTTTGGAGCATGGTCTTCAAGACCCAAGCCAATCAGAATCAAATAAGTCAAAAAAGAACCCGTTGAAAGTGTCACTTTCTTAAGCCAACTGTCTTATGTAGCTAAGTCTCAACTCCCTAATAAGTGTCAGTCCAAGTGCAGCAAGTGGTGTTGGCCATAGCACAAACA
Source organism: Balaenoptera musculus (assembly GCF_009873245.2). Classification (NCBI taxonomy): domain Eukaryota; kingdom Metazoa; phylum Chordata; class Mammalia; order Artiodactyla; family Balaenopteridae; genus Balaenoptera; species Balaenoptera musculus. Next base: position 28,555,736 of record NC_045804.1, read on the forward strand.
CTCTGCTCAGCTAAAAGATAATCAAGAGCTATCCTATTATCAAGGACAACTTTGGATAGCGAGTCTAAGGATTTCTGCTGGGCAGTTATTTCTTTAGTAGCAGATTCTGAAATATTTTCAAGAGTTAAGGAGAGGTTTCTGATCATAACCTCATTTGCACTTACTACTAGCCAGGGAATAGGGATATGCCAAAGGAAGTGAATTTTGAATCATGAATACCTCTTGGTAATTCCTGTTTGAGCCTGTGACTCAGAACTGGAAAGATAATAGCCATGGAGGCCAGTAAAATTTAAGTTCTGTAGATGGCACAAGGAGTTTTATTCTTGTTACTTTTGCCTCATGTCCTTTTCTTTGTCCAGAACAAAGAGGCAATGTTCTCTGGGCTTGGAATTATTAAGCAGAGACAGGAAAATAGACCCTGACATTAGGGAGACTGATGATAAAGGGCTGAGTTTATTCCAGAATAACTGAGGCATTAGACATAAGGAGAAGTATATGGTATGAAGAACTACAGGATTACCAGCATCATGGCAAATTCAACAGTCATTTGGAGATTTGGAGGTAATCTCTTTGCAATGACCTGAGATATATGCCAGCCCAGAGCAAAACAAGAAGTGAAAAAAAGAATCATAAAGAACTTCATAATATAAGAACTAGAAAAAGGATGATCAGAGAGGAAAGGAGGAATGGAAAGAAATGTTCTCAATCTGACATCTTGGAAGAAAGTGGTCTATTTTAATGTCCACTACTTCTTTTACTAGGCAATTTGATTTTGAGGTCTCCAGCATTTGCACAGGACCTGATGTTGGGTGGAACCTTCTTTAGTTGTGAAATATTTACCCAGGTTTCAGTACCTTGTAATTTGACAGCCATGTCAGTTGTCAAGTGTACTTGATAGAGTCCTTTTCATGAATCGCACTTTTGTAAAAGAATCAGAGTAAAACAATAATTGTTTATAAATGACAAAAGATGTAGAAATGCCCATGGTTAAAGATATGTTGAGAGTTAATTATAATGAAATTGACAAGGAAATTTGGACATTTCTGTGACATGTATTTTAAGATGAAAACTGAAATTATGACTGGTAACATTAAACCAGTACATATAAGAAATTTTAGAAATTTCATGCAACTTCTGGAACACATATTACTAATATGCATCTATACACATATAACCTAAGGTTTATCATCACTTATTTGACAATGCTCCTATGTAATTTAACATGTCAAATAAACCTAATTAGTTTAATATCACTCTTTTACAAGGTGAGAGATAAATCCTTTGTGATTTTCCAGGGCCCCTCTGGGAAATCTCAGAGTTATTTAAAGTCAAAAAACTCCATTTAGATTTTGATTTGGGGAAGTTGTCAAAATGTCAAAAAGTTTGAATATTTGATTAAATAGGATCACAGATCATTATGAAATAATACTTAAGTATCTATATAACCAAAGTGACAACAGAAGATGTTAAAGTCAAATACAGAGGTTGCATAGTTATAAAGAAAACTTAGTTCTTTAAATATTGAGAAGACTTGGTTGTCTAAAATAATCAAAGACCTGATAAAGACAACATGAGCACAGTAAATTATTTTGGTAAGACACAAAATCTTTGCTGTCCAGGATGATTACTTTCAAAGTAAAGAAAACCTTCGTTTACAATTTCTTATTAAGAGCAGACAAATAATTGAAAAAAAATTGTACTTTTAACAGAGAGATAACCAATTTCTAATTTTGCACCAGTGTACACTTGATTTTAAAACATTAAAAAAACAAATAAAGCCATTCCAATTTTTTTTTAACATCTTTGTTGGAGGATAATTGCTTTACAATGGTGTGTTAGTTTCTGCTTTATAACAAAGTGAATCCGTTATACATATACATATATCCCCATATCATTCCAATCTTAACCAGCTTGACCACAAATGCAATTCCTTTCCCAAGTTTTCATTTTCACAAGCCTACAGATTTTTTTATATCAATTCAGATATTGTCCCATGTTTCATCCTCTTTCTCATTCTGGAAAAATCAATCATTTTACTTTCCTTGCCTACTTTTCATACACAGTCTCTTTTCACTCATTATGTCTAGGTAGTTTTAATTACTTATATTGAATAGAATTCTTAACACTTAGAATCCTTTATTCCTGGTGGAAACTAAGAAGTAAGCAGTTGTGGACTATCTGTTACATCAGCATTCTGTAGATTGGCAAATTTATAGATACATTTTATAATTTCTAGAAGTATAATCTTCCTCATAGTAAACTTTTCAATGTGGCACTTGTGGCGCATGTTTACTGATAAACCCAAAAGCTTTTGTTCCTTTGTAATAAAAAGCCAAAAGTAGGTAAACTTGTGTTCAATAATTCATATTTTAGTACTTTATCTTATTTGAAAATGATCTAGATATTCAATGAATATATATCATTTAACTTATCTCAGTATAGCTTTAATGTTTCAGGTTGCCAAAAAGATTTTGGAAAATATTTTTAAGTAAATGTACCATAAAACAAAATTATTGTTGTAAAGTTTATTTATAAACTTTTATCATAATATGTTTAATTTACTTGTTCTTAACAATCATGTTTAGATTACTCATGAGAAGTTCATGAGACATTAAAAAACTAACTATCATCTTAAGTTATCTTTTTTGTTGATAAACCCTGTAAGAGAGATAGCATGAGCTTATTTGACTTTAAACCTAGGTAGAATAACAGTTGCATATCTGCAGTATATTTTATATTGATAGTTCTAAAGACATGTCTGTTTTAATTAAACCAACAAACCTTAAACTAGCTTTTATTTACTGGAGATTATTCTAGATCACATAAACTTGGAAAACATTTGGATTAGGTTCTATGTTTCTGAAAGTATACCTGATTTATATAAATGTTTAACTTTCTTTAAGCCAATTAAATAGAGCGCTTTACAAATTAATTTTGGCTATACATCTGGAGGTAAGAAAAAAAACACACATTTATAACATACATACATAGACATCCACAAACATAAAGATAGACACAATCAGCTTTTGTTTCAAAATTTTAGCCAACAGACAGGTAATAATGCAAAACTCATGACTTTGTAAAAGAACAATTAGATCCAAATTGTGTTTCTGGCAGATGGAGCAAGTTAAGTTTACATGCTCAAATGGCTAAAGCTTTAATATTTGTGGAAGAGATTATTAAGATTTTTCATAGTCCTAGTTTTCAAAATGGTCTTATTTATGTATTTTTTCTGGTAAGAATTTCCTTGGTTTCTGGAGAAGACCAAGTAGAATAATTTACATCTCAAAAGGCACAGAGAAAGAATGTAAGTTTAACTAAGAAGGATTTTTGTTTCCTAAATCTAGATCTTTTACAATATCTGCAAGTTTTTGAAATGAATAGGGAAGTTTGGGGATTGGTAAAAAGGATAAGTGGGCTCTGAATTGTTTCTAGAGCCACACTTCTGTTCTCATAAACACTAGATTTGTAAGACAACTACAATTGATTTTTATTCCTCAAAGAATTCTGTTGCAGCCTGAATATCAAGAGACAAACAAATTTTCAATTTGATTCTTTGTATCAGAAGATCTTCAACTAAGATGTAAACCCAAAAAACTGCTATGTTTTAGATTTAGACCTGTGTGTCTTTGGAATGTTTTAGTAAGTCTTTTCACAAAGGCTTCAGAATGTTTTTATTTCCCTCTGGGTTCACAGTTTCATTTTTAGCTTAGGTTAAAAAAAAATGTTCCCATCAGTCTTTGACTATCAGCTTCCAATTTGGCCAACGTCTGACCATGGAGCTAATTTTTAAAAAAATTCTTTCAAGTATTTTGTCAGGTTTCAGCCAGGACAAACAGTATATATTCCTGGCAGTTTTGAAGAACCCCATGAATGCAAGAGTTTCCCCAAAGAGAGTGCAAAAGATACTACTCTGCCAAGATCCAGAGGAACTCTCACAGATAAACCAAAAGAAAGAACAACTTAAACAAATGCTAGGTAATTTGTATCACCAGATAGAAAGTCTTCTTGTAAAGATACTGACACTAAAATAGTGCGGAATTTCTGAAAAAATAAACAAACAGATGAATGGAATAAAAAACAAAAAAGACATTGTCAATTCTTCTGAGAGTTGGCAACAATGGTAGGACCCTAGCCACAAATGGAGCCTATCCCACATTTCTGTCTGGCCATATCTAGCCACGGGGTGCACTCCACATTTCTGTTTGGCCATATTTTGAGGGTTCACAACATGACAGTTGCCAAGCCAAGTTATCAGGACTCAAAATGATACAAACAAGGAAGCAATAGCTGTCCCTTGGGGAGAAAGGATGGACAACAAATGGGTACCCGAAAGCAAATTCACAAGTCAAAATTCAAAGATCTAATTCTTACAAATGTTTTCTGCCTGCCAATCTGAAGTTTAAAAGAAAGGGGCAACATGAAATTTTACCTACATTTCTTAACTAGGCACAACGGATAAAGATGAGAGCTGACTTTGGCAAGCAATCTCATTCTTTGCTGGCTTCTGCCGGTTTTCCCAGAATCCCATCTGCAGGCTCTAAAGTTAATGAGGTGTCCTAGTGAGTCTCATCCTCTTCACCTTTAGAGGAGGAAAATAATTTTCCCTCTACCCTTTATGAATACTTGGCTAAGATCCCTTTTTCTCTAGAGCACTTCATAAATGGATAAGCTTACCTAGGATAAAAGTCCTCCACTGTGGCCACAGTGATTCAAGATTATCCTTGGTTAGTTTAACATGCTTGTTTAGTCTTTAAAAAAATTTTTTATTGCTCTGAGTCCTCACACTGGATTCAGTCCAAATTAAGTTAGACCCAGCTCAACTCTGGCAAGTTTTCAGACTCAGTCCAGAAAAGAAAATGCTCAAATAAAGTGTGAAACCTCGTAATGCAAAAACTGCAGAGCTAGGACCCAAGAGTTACTTACTATCTCCAGAGGCAGTGAGAAAGCAGTGAACTCAAGGGACTCAACAGGTACCTACAACTGATTGCTTTTTGCTTCTGGGGGCCTTCACAGGTCTCCTTCAGTTTCCTCTCTGACAACAGAACTGTTAAAAGAGACATATTAAAAATTGTAAGAGTTTATTTGAGCAAAAATTGATTTGAATCAGGCAGCATTCAATCTCACAGATAGAAAGGAGCTCATAGGAGCTGTACAAAATGAAAGACTTTTATAGGCTGAAGGGAGTAGGAACAAGGAAGTTATATTAGGAAAAAAGTAGATTGGTTATTGCAAGGTTACTCTCCTTTAGAGATAGCAAGCATCTGTCAAACAGATTACCTAACTAGTGCTGATCAGGAAATTTCTGATTGACTTCTTTAACATTCCATTTCTCAGAGATCCAAAACTGTAATTAAGTTAAGTCTCAGTTGTTGACATGGGGCTTAGCTTAAGTGACTCCATTTTGGGTTAGTTATCCTGTTTTTAACAAAAGATAAGCTTGTTCTTTTTTAGTATACTGGGGAAGTAAGGAGCTCCTAACATTATGTACAGCATTATATTTTTCTGGGTTTAATCCACATTCAAGTTTAACTTTTAAAAATACACCACTGACATTCATTGTAAGCAAAACATCTCTGTATCCTCAATGCCTGGTACACTGCTTGGCAAAGAGTAAGGACTCTGTAAATGTTTACTGAATTTCAGGGCTCAGTGGGCCTTTTTTTGGATGGCTAATATGTGCCCATATTTTAAAGTCATATTTCTAAATTTTGAGGTAAGTTTGAAATTTGATAAGATATATCAAGAAGCAAGCAACAAGTCTTAGGCAGACTGTTAACAATCAAAGCTGGGACTCACTGCATTAGCATTCAGAATCAGAATATAAGTAGGAGTGTCAGGAATGTCTTTGTAAATGTGTGAATCTCAAAATAAAGAAGAGCTGCATTCAGATCTCCCCCCTCTATTGGTATATAGCTATGAGCTCTGCCCTTGAAGGCAGACAACTGATATTCTGATTGCTTTCCAAATTGAAAACCTCACCTGCTGTTTTCAAAAGTGTTCTCTTCAATTTTGCCCTGTTATTGAACAAACTGACATTGATTTCTACCTCTTTTTTTTTTTTCTTTTAAAGTAATAACATCTCATGGATATTAGATACAACTCTGCCTGCTTAGTAAAGAATTTGAGTGAGAGTCATATTAAAAGAGATAGAGGGAGAGAGAGAGAGAGAGAGAGAGAGCCTATAAATTCTGCACAGTCTGTTCATAAGTTCCTATTATGAAAGGAAATAATCTGATGTGACAGATGGAACAGGTTTAACTCACTAATTATTAATACATAACTTCTTAAGAATAAAAGTATATTGGAAGGTATTTATGACAGTATTACAGCTGAAAAGCAGTTGAGCAAACAGACATATCAAGATGGCTGATACTATCTCCATTTAGAAAGCAGAACTGAACTCTTCTTTTGGATAATCAGCACTTCTATAGGAAATGAGTTAAAGGTAGGAGAGAGAAACTTTACCTGACTGTAAAAAACAATAGAGCAGATCCTGCTTGAGGTGCTGAACACTTAGTGAGCCGCATATTAAATGGTATGTTACTAATATTATACTATTTTTAAAAATACTATTTTAAAATACGTGTTTCACTTGAATTGTTTGTCTGTGTACCATGTATAAGTGTTTACTTATTTTTAACTACCTCTTACATTTAACTTTGGAAATAAATGCATGGAAAGAGAATAAAAGGAGTGAGAGAGAAGGTTAGAAAGAGAGATTGATTGATTGATGAATGGAAAAACTCACACTAACTCCAAATTCTCTGAATTTAATTAATATTTCTTGATTCACTCATCAACTCACTGATACATTAAATCAATGACATATCTTTTGATTTATGTCTTGTACTCTTCCTTTACGATTGTCTATAGTCTTTCTGTCTAAGAAACTCTGATAAGTTTACAGGTATACAGATATGAACAAATCATTACAGGAGTATATTCATTCATGACTAATATCAATGTGCAAAAAATTATGTATCCATGGTTAAAGAAGGAAATCATACTGGACAAAATCAGTAGACAGAAGTTGATTGTATTCCAATATTATTGTCAGCAAAAGGGAAGAGAACATAGACCAAATCTGAATACGCAGAAATACCCAACTCCATAGGAGGGTAGGTCATCTATGTTTGCTAATTGGCCTTACCTAAAAGAAGGAAATTTTCTCATTTTTCTCATATATTCATGACTGGACGTAGTTTTACAATTTGGAGCAGTTAAGCCCCTACCTTCTCACAGAAACTGGGAGATAGAGACACTATCTTCTTTGATGATTACATTTCAAAGAAATGGTTCCCAGGTCTTTGAGAAAGACATTACTGGTATGTAAAACTGGCAAGAAACTTTCTCAAAAGATTTATGCCTCTAAGTAGTAAGGAAAGGATTTACAATCACAGGTTTCTAAAGTAAATGCTAAAAAGGGGGAGGTCAGGAGCTTAGAGTCAGAAAGCCTGTCTTCTAAAATTTAGTCAAACTGAGGGAAATGTCAAGGTCATCTTGCTCACCATACAGCCCACTTAGCCTCAATTCCAAATCATCAAGCATTCTATTTGATCCAAAATGCAACATGAGGTATGGTTTGAGTGTAATTCAAAATCTACATTGATTGAATCAACTGGTTGCCTTGGAATATAATAGCACAGCCAATCACAAATACACAGTCTTTTGAAAAAACAAGTAAAATGAGAGAGAAGCAGAAGGAAATAGCATAATAGAATTTGCTGAGATTTTCATGTCCCAGGCCCTGAAATGTTTGCTGTTCATGCATTAACATTAACCCTGGAACACTGGTGATTATGTCTATTAAACAGATTCAGAAAGTGAGGCTCAATGATGTGGCGTGCTTGATAACTAAAAATAGAATAGCTGGCAGAGCTGGTATTTGGGCTTCAGTTTACCTGGTTTCCAAAGACTATAATCAAAGCGTTCAAGAATGCCACATTCTATTGTAAATAGAGCTGCAATGAACATTTTGGTACATGACTCTTTTTGAATTATGGTTTTCTCAGGGTATATGCCCAGTAGTGGGATTGCTGGGTTGCAGCTCTATTTACAATAGCCAGGACATGGAAGCAACCTAAGTGTCCATCATCGGATGAATGGATAAAGAAGATGTGGCACATATATACAATGGAATATTACTCAGCCATAAAAAGAAATGAAATGGAGTTATTTGTAGTGAGGTGGATGGAGTTAGAGTCTGTCATACAGAGTGAAGTAAGTCAGAAAGAGAAAAACAAATACAGTATGCTAACACATATATATGGAATCTAAGGGAAAAAAAAAAAAGGTCATGAAGAACCTAGTGGCAAGACGGGAATAAAGACACAGACCTACTAGAGAATGGACTTGAGGATATGGGGAGGGGGAGGGGTAAGATGTGACAGGGTGAGAGACTGGCATGGACATATATACACTACCAAATGTAAAAGAGATAGCTAGTGGGAAGCAGCCGCATAGCACAGGGAGATCAGCTCAGTGCTTTGTGACCACCTAGAGGGGTGGGATGGGGAGGGTGGGAGGGAGGGAGATGCAAGAGGGAAGAGATATGGGAACATATGTATATGTATAACTGATTCACTTTGTTATAAAGCAGAAACTAACACAACATTGTAAAGCAATTATACTCCAATAAAAATGTTTAAAAAAAAAAAGAATGCTACATTCTAAAAGCACAAAGTTATGGTCTGAAAAAAGGAAAAGTTTCAACAATTGAGTAGAAATTGACAGAATCTTGGGAGTCAGGATGAGAGAAGGTAGCTCTCCTCTGGCTGTTTTGGATGGTAAGGATAGCTAACATTTCTTTTCTACCTCACATTAAATTCTTCTGGGAGATTAGTTTGCCCCTGTCTCTACTAAATCTGATTAAGACAGATGGACACTTTTAAAAGAAAAAAAAATAAGGCCATTATATTGTTTTATTCTGAAACCTTGGCAAGAGGATTTCACATTAATGGATTGTGCTCAGTGAAATTCCTGAACAATTAGGTATGCACACATGATGTGACCCTCTAGGAGGAAGCCAGACCCTTGAGAAGTCTTTGGAAATGGGTATGCTGGGAACCTGGACATCTTACTGAAAATAGAATGGTTTCAATGCTCCAGGGATCTGGTTTTCAGAAGGCTTCTTTCCTCCCTACCTCCTTCCCCTCCCTCCTTTCTTCCTTCCTTCCTTTGCGCTTTCTCTCTCTCTTTTTTCATACCTGGCAGCAGTGTACACAGTCCTGAATTCTTTGCCTTGTACTTTGCCATCAGTGAACATTGTGGCTCACATTATCAAACTCTAGGGAAGAAGCAGAAACCTCAGTTCAGTATTACACAGTCCTGAATTTTCAGGATTTATACTGGTATTTTATTATGTTTATTTACTTATTGTGTGTTTGTTTTTATCTAAAAGCTTGGTATTGTAGATTTTCTATCTATCATCTATCTATCTATCATCTATCTATCTAAACTACTGACAAAATTTTTTTTAAATACTATAGAAAGAATAAACTTCTAACATGCCAGAGATTATTACAAGGGTTTTTTGTTGTTGTTTGTTTGTTTTTGCCTTAAATGTAAATGAAACTGACAGAATGGATCTCAGTACTTAGTAGAGCATAGGTTCCTCTGTCTTGGTGCAGAAAGAAATCAGCAAGAGGTATAGTGACAGGTAAGGAAAGAGTTATTAGTATAGGATGCTTGTGAGAGATACAAGTGGGTGGACAAGGGAGTGTCACACCCAGAACTTAGTTGGCTACAGTTTTATAATCAAAGGAAAAGTGGGGAAGGGGAAAAGATCACTTTCTTCCTCATTCTTGATTAGATGTTATGCTTCCATCATCAGTTCCTCCTCCATGTCGGGCGGGGGAGTTTTCTTGTCCCTACGTGGTCAAACTGGGACTGTCATGGCACAATGGAAATGCGCAAGAAGGCAGTAACATATACTAAAATATGGTAAATCATCTCAGGTTTCAGGATAATGTCACCTTTCCTTATTTTTTTTTTTTTTTTGTTTGTTTTTAGTGTGCACAGAGGAGCATGTCCTAGGAATCGTTAACTTACTGACCTTACTGGGCAGGATGTGGGTCTCACTCCACCATTGTTTTATTGTTTTGGGGCATTTCTTATGCTTTGTTGCATGGTTTTGTTACTAAGCAAGCCTGCTTGGTTTTGTGGTTAAACAAATCTGCTTTCTTGAGTGATTACTAACCTACAGGGTCTCCTATACTTTTTTCTTTACTTATGATCCCTTAGTGGGATTAACAATTTAATTACCTACTTTGTCCCTTTACTATGTCCCTATCATAAAAAATATGCTTTTACTGAAAGATAAAACTAGTAGAGAAAAGCATGGAAATCATAACTGTATAGACCAATAAGCTGTCATGAAGTCAATAATTCTTGTAAACACCACTCAGGCCACAAATAAAGCATTGACAGCACCTAAGATCCCCTACTGTGTGCTCTTTCAACAGAACCCCTGTCTTTGGTGCACTAGAAGCCCTTTATTTCCTGTATCCAATCAGAGCTTCAGTTATTGTAAAGGCCAATCTAGTTTTGACTCACCTTTACTCCTGGAGTGTAAACTTTAGACTTCTTAATCCAATGTCCTGAGAGAGAGAGAGAGAGAGAGTGTGTGTGTGTGTGTGTGTGTGTGTGTGTGTGTGTGTGTGTGTAGGGGGTGTTGCTGAGCCCCAATTTTCATCCCCTGAGCCTCGGGGTCTGTCCAAAACTCTGCTCAACTTCTCAGCTATTCAGCTGCCTTGTCCAGAATGTGCAGATGCCCTCGCCCTAGGGCAAATATAGCCCAAATGTTGAACTATTTCTTTGGGTTTCCTTGTCTCCAGCATCTTGATCCATTCACTCTTCATTGTCTTATCACCATGCTGATGCTTTTGAGCAGAGTTTTTAAATTCAAATTTTCTAGTTTTTTTCAGTGGATGGGTGGAGCCAAATTACTTATTTTACTATTACTGCCAGCAATCTCTCCTTCACTAGACATTTATGCCACCCTCACAACCCTTTAGACAGTAGAATAGGATGTGTGTGTGTGTACCAACAAAGAAATAGGTTTAAAAATGTTAAGCAGTTTTCCTGACATTATAAGCCTAGTAATCTTATGTCATTGCTCTACACACATGACTTCAATTTGCCTCTGAGAAGGGCATTTAAGAGTTTGGAAATACACTTACTTCACTTCTATTCACTCTCACAGGGAAATCTACATCTTAACATAGCTCTTTGGCACTTTATAAATAAAATCCTTTGAAATATGACCAAGATATAATAATCCATTAATATTTTTTGTCTCTGTAACACTGATTTAGTTTCAGTAGAGCCCTTTAATTATAGATGATTTTCAGGCATCTTTTTGTTGAATTGGGATTATGGCATCCTAGACCTAATAGAACATTTTTCTTTTTGATTTTTTTCCTCAAAAAGACTCAAATCAGTTTGTTGTTTTAAATAATGAGCTCTTGATCTGGAATACCTGGATTCAATCTTGACTCTTCTACTTACTTTGTGACTTTGCATAATTAACCTCACCTTTCTGAGCCTCAGATTCCTCAGTGGTGAAATAAGGCCAGTGATAGTCCCTACTACACGGAAGTGTGAAATTGAGTGCCCTGAAAATATTGACAGTGTCTTTGGTATGTATTCAGTTCATAATAAATATTTGTTATTATTTTAATTTTCTAGTGCATTGAAGTCAGTGTTAATTTTATTATTTTGGTATCTTGAGGTTACTGTGCTTTCTATTGTTTTTTTAAGAACTTGATTAAGGGTCAAGCTTTTTTATAAACCAAAATGTTTCAAAATAGATTCTTTATACTGTCTCTCATCAACTTAAAAATATCGTCAGAATCTAAGCAGCCTTTTAAGTTAATATCTTTACACTTACATGGCTATTTGAGTTCTCCTGAAAAAGTAAAGATTGCCCAGCAAAACCTGAAGGGATTTCGTTAAGCTACCCATGGCAGTAGGTGGGGAGGTTTCATGCAACCATTCTTTCAAGGGAGTAATTTTACTAATAATGTGTGATAATGCTCAATTTTAATAGTAAATTGTGGTAAGATTTAGTCATAGATCAGTGCAAGGTTTGTGTTCTTGTGCATCTGAGTCAGTCCAATCTGACTGGCATCATGGTATGAGGATGGAATCATTCAGAAGTTAACATTAACTGAGCAAGACACATGTACTAAATGCATGAAGTAAAAAACTTGCTACCATATTTTCCTTTTCTCTTCAAATAGGTTCTTGGTCATTTTAAGCACTGGGCAAAATTGGAGGCTGCAACCTAATTTCCTTGTATAGTCAAATGCAAAGGGACAAGCTTGTTCCCTCACTACTGTACTTGATTTCATCACAAATTATCATCTATACATAGAGAAATTTCTACTTTAGGTGGGTGGTTCATAATTTTTTGACTTTGTGATAGATGCTGCTGCAGCTAGTGGGGAAAGGACCACCTGTTAAAGGATTTAAGAAAATAGCATATCCAAAAATTATCAGTTAATTCAACATTTTCAGATCATCCCTGATACTCATGGTATCTATCAGCTTCCTGCTTTTGGCTATCTGAATGTGGCTATCTGAACTCTTAGATACCTTATTGTCTGGCTGGTTTGAGAGACAAATACTAGTGGTCTGGTTTGGTATGTCTGGATTGTACCTTCCCTATCTCTAATATAAGTTTTTAGGATGCTTTTATAGAAAAAGTTATGTTTTACACGTCTTTGGCATATTTAGCAAGGCTGGACCAATTAGAAAATCTCTCTTTTGTTTCGGAAGTATGTGAGTGAACATGATCTGCTTTAACTCCTCTCTGCCATACATAGCTCTATATATGTCTTTGACATCCCCCAAGTACACACAAAGAAGCAGAATAGAACTCACTGGAAAACTTAGGACTTTGTTTGGCCCACCCTTTCAACCACACGTCCTTCTACCCTAACAAACAGAGAGGAGTCCCAGCACTCTGGGGAATTAGATTCACTCTCCTATGTCTTTCTCAATGTTGAATTGCAATACTTATGCACTATGCTACGTTTTGCCTCCCTTATTGTTTCTCAGTTTCCACATACCCATTCTGTTACTAATAATGATCTATATGAACTCTATTTTCAAACACAGATGAAATAGTGGCAATGGCACTGTCTGGTGGATGAGAATGAAGAGTGCAGAGTCAAAGACTGGCTAAGATCCTGCTCTAGCCTTCACTAGTTGTGTGGCTTAGGGGATATTAATTTACTTCTCTAAGCTTCAGGTTTATCATCTAGAAAACAATGAGAAGTAATTGCAACTATACCATAGAGTTTATGTAAACATTAAATGAGATAATGCACATAAAACACTTAGCACAGAGCATGAAAACAGTAAATTCTCAACAAAGGGCAAATATTGTAATCGGAAGTCCAGCCTTGTATATCAGATAACCTTTTCTGGATTTGAGCTCTAGTCACATTATTTTCCTCATTTTTCACATCTGTTAAATTAGAATGATAAAGCCCACAGCTTAGGATTGTTATGTGAACCATTTAGTCTGACACCCAAGAATTTTAGAATTCATGGAAAAGATAAGACGTTATTAAATATTTTTCTTTGGACATAACAATAAATCTGACTTACATTATCCTTTCAAAGATATAATTAATTTTATCTGTGCTAACCCTGGAATTAAAGTCCTGTTAGTAAAGTTTTCCTTAAGGTTCAGTAGCTAAATTTGCAAATTATTCTTCTTTGGATTGCAAGAGAGCTGAGAATTACTACTTAGGCCCCAGTCAGAGAAATTTAACAGAGACTTCCAGTGGGGACAGAGGTAGTTGATGAAACATCTCCATGTGTTCTTCTTAACTGAGCTGGCTTTGTAATTGGTTCCAAAATCAGTTTTCAATTAGTGGTGTTTTGGTATTTCATATTAGCTGTTAAAAATTTGAGGAAAGGTAAAAAGAAAAGCACTTGACTTCGGAATTGCTTTTGGCTACACCAAAAGCACAATAGAAGCTAAAAGTTAGACACCGTGACTGTTAAAATCATGCAATGCACTGAAGAAACACAAGGGACTGGGACAGATTCACTTGCAGGTAGCATGATGTCAGCTGGAAGCCCTGATAGTTATTCTTTCCTTATGTTTATTTTCTCCCATTCCTCAGTATTTCAATTCATAATATAGTCTCTTGCTTTTACCCTAAAAACCGTGAGGGAAAGGAGGGAAGAGGGATTTAAAAAGAAAAAAAAAAAAAAAGACTCCGGGGTTTTCAAGATATAGTGGGGTGGACTTGTCTTTCAAAATTTCCTGCCCATTTTGAGCCTTTGTATCACAAAATATATGTTCTGACACTTGTCTCTAAAACAGAATAAAGATCCACCCCTCTCAGAAAAAGAGCTACCCTGTTCACATATTCACGTACCATATTGTTTTTAATCTTAGCAATTCTGCAAGCCCCCTAACAGTGCTGGGGTTTATGTGTTAGGTCTGAATCTAACAGATGCCTTTCAGACCAGAGGGAACATGGGGAGTTGGAGGGAATTCCATAGCAACAGTAAATGTGGCTCATATCATAAAAACTGTCCCTTATGGCATCTTTATTCATATGTAGACAGGCTCAGTCCTGATTGGCTGATGAAAAGTATAGAAAAACTTTATTACTACAAATATTTAGCATAAATATATGTATGATATATATATAACCTAAATATTTGTAGTAGTAAAGTTTTTCTGTACTTTTCAAACACATATAAAGTACTTTATATATATATATTATATATATATAAATTACTTCTGTATATATAATATATATATGGGATATAAATATACATGTATATCCTTTAGTGGAGGAATTGTAGAAAATGGTTTTCTTATATTCTTTTTAATCTGCTCTTTCTTATCTTTCTTTTCTTCCTATCCAAGCAGGTAAAATTGTGATTGTGGTAAGCAAAAATCCATCTCACAAAAATCTTAAGCACAAGCTTAAGTAAACAAAGACAGTTTTTAACAAAAAAATTTTGAATGGATTGTTAGTTTCTTATATTCCATCACTAAGAAAACCTTATACAATGTCTGACACTTAGTAGGTGCTAATTCTGTCAATGAATGAAAAAATTAGTGGATGAATGAAAATGGTCTTTAAAGAATTACTGGACCCAAACATCTGCCCTTCATTACCCTGTACTCATAGGCATATAAACACATTTTGTTTCCTTCTTCTGGGAGAGAAGCTTAGGTCCAATTCTACTTATGAGGTTTCAAGGGCTAGTTGGCCCATGGGCTAGTTTTCATTCTAATTGCAAACCAAACAGCTTGAGCACTTCAGTAAGTACATATCAAACAAGCTCACACTCATGAACATCACAAGGAGAAATGTGTTTCATGGCTTATGGTCTACCAGTGGTTTTATCATTTTGCAGACTATGCTGACCACTCATTCCAGACTGGACAGTAGATGGAATGTGTAAGAGCTAATGTGTGTTTCATTGAAATTTTATGTCAATCTATTTCTTTAAGTGTTCATAGTGGACCATGATCTTGAGAACCAAACAGGATTAATTTGCATGTGTATAAATTTTGCCTGAAAAGTTTCTCACCATATTTTTAAAAATTTCCACCACAAAACCTCCATCATATAAACAAAAAGTTATTGAGAAACAAGAAGAATTATAATCCTGCATCCTGTGGAAAGAAAACCACATTCATAGAAAGATAGACAAAATGAAAAGGCACAGGACTATGTACCAGATGAAGGAACAAGATAAAACCCCAGAAAAACAACCAAATGAACTGGAGATAGGCAAACTTCCAGGAAAAGAATTCAGAATAATGATAGTGAAGATGATGCAGAACCTCGGGAAAAAAATGGAGGCAAAGATCAAGAAGATGCAAGAAATGTTTAACAAAGACCTAGAAGAATTAAAGAACAAACACCTAGAAGATTTAAAGAACAAACACCTAGAAGAATTAAAGAACAAACAAATAGAGATGAACAATACAATAACTGAAATGAAAAATACACTAGAAGGAATCAATAGCAGAATAACTGAGGCAGAAGAATGGATAAGTGACCTGGAAGACAGAATGGTGGAATTCACTGCCACAGAACAGAAAAAAGAATGAAAAGAAATGAAGACGGCCTAAGAGACCACTGGTTAGAGTCAAAAACTTCCCTAACATGGGAAAGGAAATAGCCACCCAAGTACAGGAAGTGCAGAGAGTCAGAGGCAGAATAAACCCAAGAAGAAACACGCTGAGACATATAGTAATCAAATTGACAAAATTTAAAGACAAAGAAAAATTATTAAAAGCAACAGGGAAAAATGATAAATAACATACAAGTGAACTCCCGTAAGTTTAACAGCTGATTTCTCAGCAGAAAATCCACAAGCGAGAAGGGAGTAGCATGTCATATTTAAAGTGATGAAAGGGAAAATCCTACAACCAAGAGTACTGTGCCAGGCAAGGATCTCATTCAGATTTGATGGAGAAATCAAAAGCTTTACAGACAAGCAACAACTAAGAGAATTCAGCACCACCAAACCAGCTCTACAATAAATGTTAAAGGAACTTCTCTAAGTGGGAAACACAAGAGAAGAAAAGGACCTACAAAAACAGACCTAAAACAATTAAGAAAATGGAAATAGGAACATACATATCAATAATTACCTTAAATGGGAATGGATTAAATGCTCCAACCAAAAGACACAGGCTGGCTGAATGGATACAATAACAAGACCCATATATATGCTGTCTACAAGAGACCCACTTCAGACCTAGGGACATATACACTGAAAGTGAGGGGATGGAAAAAGCTAATCCATGCAAATGGAAATCAGAAGAACGCTGGAGTAGCAATACTTATATCAGATAAAATAGACTTTATTTTTAAATTTTATTTATTTTAACTTTACTGCAGTATAATTGCTTAACAATGGTGTGTTATTTTCTGTTTTATAACAAAGTGAATCAGCTATACATATTCATATATCCCCATATCTCCTCTCTCTTGCGTCTCCCTCCCACCCTCCTATCCCACCCCCCTAGGTGGTCATAAAGCACCGAGCTGATCTCCCTGTGTTATGTGGCTGCTTCCCACTAGCTATCTATTTTACATTTGGTAGTATATATAAGTCCATGCCACTCTCCTACTTCATCCCAGCTTACCTTTGGCCCTTGCTGTGTCATCAAGTCCATTCTCTACATCTGTGTCTTTATTCCTGTCCTACCCCTAGGTTTTTCAAAACATTTTTTTTTTTTAGACTCCATATATATGTGTTAGCATATGGTATTTGTTTTTCTCTTTCTGACTTACTTCACTCGTATGACAGACTTGAGGTCCATCCACCTCACTACAAATAACTCAATTTCGTTTCTTTTTTGGCTGAGTAATATTCCATTGTATATATGTGCCACATCTTCTTTATCCATTCATCTGTTGATGGACACTTAGGTTGCTTCCATTTCCTGGCAATTGTAAATAGAACTGCAATGAACACTATGGTACATGACTCTTTTTGAATTATGGTTTTCTCAGGGTATATGCCCAGTAGTGAGATTGCTGGGTCATGTGGTAGTTCTATTTTTAGTTTTGTAAGGAACCTCCATACTCTCTCCATAGTGGCTGTATCACTTTACATTCCCACCAACAGTGCAGGAGGGTTCCCTTTTCTCCATACCCTCTCCAGCATTTAATGTTTGTAGATATTTTGATGATGGCCATTCTGATTGGTGTGAGTTGATACCTCATTGTAGTTTTGATTTGCATTTCTCTAATGATTAGTGATGCTGAGCATTCTTTCTTGTGTTTGTTGGCATTCTGTATATCTTCTTTGGAGAAATGTCTATTTAGGTCTTCTGCCCATTTTTGGATTGGGTTGTTTGTTTTTTTTGGTATGGAGTTGCATGAGCTGCTTGTAAATTTTGGAGGTTAATCCTCTGTCAGTTGCTTCATTTGTAAATAATTTCTCATATTCTGAGGGCTGTCTTTCCGTCTTGTTTATGGTTTCCTTTGCTGTGCAAAAGCTTTGAAGTTTCATTAGGTTCCATTTGTTTATTATTGTTTTTATTTCCATTTCTCTAGGAGGTGAGTCAAAAAAGATCTTGCTGTGATTTATGTCATAGAGTGTTCTACCTATGTTTTCCTCTAAGACTTTGATAGTGTCTGGCCTTAGATTTAGGTATTTAATCCATTTTGAGTTTATTTTCGTGTATGGTGTTAGGGAGTGTTCTAATTTCATTCTTTAACATGTATCTATCCAGTTTTCCCAGCACCACTTACTGGAGAGGCTGTCTTTTCTGCATTGTATATTCTTGCCTCCTTTATCAAAGATAAGGTGACCATATGTGCGTGGGTGTATCTCTGGGCTTTCAATCCTGTTCCATTGATCTATATTTCTGTTTTTGTGCCAGTACCATACTGTCTTGATTACTGTAGCTTTGTAGTATAGTCTGAAGTCTGTGAGCCTGATTCTTCCAGCTCCGGCTTTCTTTATCAAGATTGCTTTGGCTATTCGGGGTCTTTTGTGTTTCCATACAAATTGTAAAATTTTTTGTTCTAGTTCTGTGAAAAATGCCATTGGTAGTTTGATAGGGATTGCATTGAATCTGTAGATTGCTTTGGGTAGTATAGTCATTTTCACAATGTTGATTCTTCCAATCCAAGAACATGGTATATCTCTCCATCAGTTTGTACCATCTTCAGTTTAATCAGTGTCTTATAGTTTTCTGCGTAGAGGTCTTTTGTCTCCTTAGGCAGGTTTATGCCTAGGTACTTTATTCTTTTTGTTGCAATGGTAAATGGGAGTGTTTTCTTAATTTCACTTTCAGATTTTTCATCATTAGTGTATAGGAATGCAAGAGATTTCTGTGAATTAATTTTGTGTCCTTTACCAAATTCGTTGAATAGCTCTAGTAGTTTTCTGGCAGCATCTTTAGGATTCTCTATGTATAGTATCATGTCATCTGCAAACAGAGACAGCTTTACTTTTCTTTTCCAATTTGGATTCCTTTTATTTCTTTCTTCTCTGATTGTTGTGGGTAAACTTCCAATGCTATGTTGAATAATAGTGGTGAGAGTGGACAAACTTGTCTTGTTTTTGATCTTAGTGGAAATGGTTTCAATTTTTCACCATTGAGAATGATGTTGGCTGTGGGTTTGTTATATATGGCCTTTATTCTGTTGAGGAAAGTTCTCTCTATGCCTACTTTTTGGAGGGTTTTTATCATAAATGGATGTTGAATTTTTAAAACTTTCTCTGCATCTATTGAGATGATCATATGTTTTTTCTCCTTCAATTTGTTAATATGGTTTATCACATTGATTGATTTGCATATATTGAAGAATCCTTGCATCCCAGGGATAAACCCCAGTTGATCATGGGGAATGATGCTTTTAATGTGCTTCTGGATTCTGTTTGCTAGTATTTTGTTGAGGATTTTTGTATCTATATTTGTCAGTGATATTGGCCTGTAGTTTTCTTTCTTTGTGACATCTTTGTCTGGTTTTGGTATCAGAGTGATGGTGGCTTCATAGAATGAGTTGGGGAGTGGTCCTCCCTCTGCTATGTTTTGGAAGAGTTTGAGAAGGATCGGTGTTAGCTCTTCTCTAAAGGTTTGATAGAAATCGCCTGTGAGGCTTCTGGTCCTGGGCTTCTGTCTGCTGGGGAATTTTTAATCACAGTCTCAATTTCAGTGCTGGTGATTGGTCTGTTTATATTTTCTATTTCTTCCTGGTTCAGTCTCAGAAGGTTGTGATTTTCTAAGAATCTGTCCATTTCTTTCAGGTTGTCCATATTATTGGCATATAGTTACTTGTAGTAATCTTTCAAGATCCTGTGTATTTCTTCAGTGTCAGTTGTTACTTCTCCTTTTTCATTTCTAATTCATTGATTTGAGTCTTCTCCCTTTTCTTCTTGATGAGTCTGGCTAATGTTTTATCAGTTAAGTTTATCTTCTCAAAGAACCAGCTTTTAGTTTTATTGTTCTTTGCTCTAGTTTCCTCCATTTCTTTTTCATTTATTTCTGATCTGATCTTTATGATTTCTTTCCTTCTGCTAACATTGCGGTTTTTTGGTTCTTTTTTCTCTAATTGCTTTAGGTGTAAGTTTGGGTTCTTTATTTGAGATATTTCTTGTTTCTTGAGGTAGTATTGTATTGCTATAAACTTCCCTCTTAGAACTTTTTTTGCTGTATCCCATGGGTTTTGGGTCATGGTGTTTTCATTGTCATTTGTTTCTAGGTATTTTTTGATTACCTCTTGATTTCTTCAGTGATCTCTTGGTTATTAACTAGTGTATTGTTTAGCCTCCATATGTTTGTATTTTTTACAGATTTTTTTCCTGTAATTGATATCAAGTCTCATAGCATTGTGGTCAGAAAAGATACTTGATACTATATCAATTTTCTTAAATTTATCAAGGCATCTTCTGTGACCCAAGGTATGATTTCTCCTGGAGAACGTTCCATGAATACTGGAGAAGAAAGTGTATTCTGTTGTTTTTGGATGGAATGTCCTATAAATATCAATTAAGTCCATCTTTTTTAATGTATCACTTAAAGCTTGTGTTTCCTTGTTTATTTTCATTTTAGATGATCTGGCCATTGGTGAAAGTGGAGTGTTAAAGTTCCCTACCATGACTGTGTTATTATCAATTTCCCCTTTTATGGCTGTTAGTATTTGCCTTATGTATTGAGGTTGCTCCTATGTTGAGTGCATAAATATTTACAATTGTTATATCCTCTTCTGGATTGATCCCTTCATCATTATTTTGTGTCCTTCTTTGTCTCTTGTAATAGTCTTTATTTTAAAGTCTATTTTGTCTGATATGAGAATTGGTACTCCAGCTTTCTTTTGATTTCCATTTTCATGGAACATCATTTTCAATCCCCTCACTTTCAGTCTGTATGTGTCCCTAGGTCTGAGGTGGGTCTCTTGTAGACAGCATATATATGGGTCTTGTTTTTGTATCCATTCAGCCAGTCTATGTCTTTAGGTTGGAGCATTTAATCCATTTACATATAAGATAATTATCAATATGTATGTTCCTATTGCCATTTTCTTAATTGTTTTGGGTTTGCTTTGGTAGGTTTTTTCCTTCTTCTGTTTTTCCTGCCTAGAGAAGCCCCTTTAGGATTTGTTGTAAAGCTGGTTTGTTCGTGCTGAATTCTCTTAGCTTTTGCTTGTCTGTAAAGGTTTTAATTTCTCCATCAAATCTGAATGAGATCCTTGCTGGGTAGAGTAATCTTGGTTGTAGGTTTTTCTCCTTCATCACTTTAAATATGTTCTGCCACTCCCTTCTGGCTTGCAGAGTTTCTGCTGAAAGATCAGCTGTTAACCTGATGGGGATTCCCTTGTGTGTTATTTGTTGTTTTTCCCTTGCTGCTTTTAATATGTCTTCTTTATATTTATAAACTCATATACAGTGGAGAAAAGACAGCCTCTTCAATAAGTGGTGCTGGGAAAATTGGACAGGTACATGTAAAAGTATGAAATTAGAACACTCCCTGACACTATACACAAAAATAAACTCAAAATGGATTAAAGACCTAAGTGTAAAGCCAGACACTATCAAACTCTTAGAGGAAAACATAGGCAGAACACTCTATGACATAAATCACAGCAAGATCCTTTTTGATCCACCTCCTAGAGTAAAGGAAATAAAATAAAAAATAAACAAATGGGGCCTAATGAAACTTAAAAGCTTTTGCACAGCAAAGGAAACTATAAAGAAGATGAAAAGACAACTTTCAGAATGGGACAAGATATTTGCAAATAAAGCAACTGACAAAGGATTAATCTCCAAAATATACAAAGAACTCATGCAGCTCAATATCAAAAAAATCAACAACCGAATCAAAAAAGCAGGTGGAAGACCTAAATAGACATTTCTCCAAAGAAAACATTCTGATGGCCAAAAAGCATATGAAAGATGCTCAACATCACTAATTATTAGAGTAATGCAAATCATACCTACAATGACATATCACATCACAACAGTCCGAATGGCCATCAAAATATCTACAAACAATAAATGTTGGAGAGAGTGTGGAGAGAAAGGAACCCTCCTACACTGTTGCTGGGAATGTAAATTGATACAGCCACTATGGAGAATGGTATGGAGGTTCCTTAAAAACTAAAAATAAAATGACTATATGACTCAGCAATCCCACTAGTGAGCATATACCCAGATAAAACCATAATTCAAAAAGGCACATGCACCCCAATATTCATTGCAGCACTATTTACAATAGCTATGTTATGGAAGCAACCTAAATGCCCATCAACAGATGAATAGATAAAGATGATGTGGTACATATATACAATGGAATATTACTCAGCCATAAAAAAGAATGAAATTGGGTCATTTGTAGAGATGTGTATGGACATAGAGTCTGTCATACAGAGTGAAGTAAGTCAGAAAGAGAAAAACAAATATCATATATTAATGCATATATGTGGAATCTAGAAAAATGGTACAGATGAACCGGTTTGCAGGCAGAGGTAGAGATACAGATGTGGAGAACAGACATGTGGATGCTGCAAGGGGAAAGTGGGGCATGGGTGGTGGGATGAATTGGGAGATTGGGATTGTCATGTATACACTGATATGTATAAAATAGATAAGTATTAAGCACCTGCTATATAAAAATAAAATAAAATTCAAAAAAAAGTTATTGAGTTAAATAAGTGAAAACCAGGACAATGAAAATATCAATCAAAGTTTTTGCCTGGGGCAATGCCATTATATACCATTCTAAAATTTCTTTAGCAAACATGGTTAGGAATATCTAAGATAAACTACTAAGGTAATGAATAATAAAGAAGAGTCTTGGGAGATATATTAAACTGTAAAGTAAATCATTGTCTCATTTTAACAGCATATACAAATGACCTTAAAGTCATGAGACTATTTCAATAGGTCACAAGAGCAAAACAGTCTCAAAATTTTACACACATATTATTTACCATGTAGTGGGACCCCAAGAGATTACTGTGCTATTGTTGAAAACAGCACATTGTTCTAGTTTCAGGCTTGCTGAAGGGTACCATATCATAAGACCTACCATAATAAAACATAAACCATGTTGAAAGCCTGGTGCTTTCAACACTTTAATTTAATCTTCACAAAATTATGCAAATTAAGAATCAATATGCTCAGGTATTTTCTGATGAGAAAACTGAGGTTCAGAAAGTTTCATTAGTTTGCCTGCTATGGTAAAGGTGCTCATCAAGCATAGCCAGCAGTCAAGCAGTCAGATGCAGCAATCATGGATTCTTCTTTAATTTTTTTCTTTCCTAGGCTATACAAACCTTGACAGTGGGAAGAAACTATACTGTTTCCTTTGGGGAAACATAGAATGATTAATCGTACTATTTGAATTTCAACTGTAAAAGTGTTGCACCTCATCTTTGAATGGGAACCTAGAGACCTAAGAGCAGAATTCCCAAAATGAGCCTTTCTGCCCAGTAGCTAGTTTCAATACTCTCCTTCTGTTTACTTAGGGAAGGTACCTCTCAGTATATTTGCTGACTGTTCTTTCTAAGTGAAGACACTTAGGAAGGATATAATGGCCTCATGGGTAAAAATCATAAAATGAAATACTCCAAGCCATGTACATTTTACTACATTAAATCAAAAACACACCATCTACTACAATCCACCCAGTAAACAAAAAGCAAGCAAGAAAAATGCTAAGTAAATATTTTTAACAAGAAAATAGGTTTTTTGGTTCTATAATGTTTATAAAATTAATAAATGTTTATTGTATAAATTTGCATAATAAAGGAAAAAACACAAACTTACACAAAACTCACCTAAAACACTAGCTAGAAATAAGCATTATTTTAATTTTACTAAAGTCTTCAATTTTTCAAAAATATGAGATTATACTATATATGCTTTTTGCAATTTGTTTTTTAATTGCTAATATAAATTGAGAATTTTTCTTCTTATTACATATTCTTCTAAAGAATTATTTCTAACGTTTGCCTATTAAAGTATTATATGTAGAGTGTAATTTAACCAATTCTTATTATTAGTCATTGTGATGACTAATATTTCATGAAATGTCATGAAATTAAAACTCTGATAAACAAATTTTTCATAAATGTTAGATGAGGAATTCATTGTCAAAAGTGTTGAAGTACTTTTTGAAAGAGTTGTGACATATTTTATCAGATACATAATAACTTCCAGACTCTCTAAAAAAATGCCTGTTGCAGTGCATAAGTATGTTAACCTATAGCCTTGCCAGTACTAAATATTTTCATTAAAATAGTTTTGAAAAGGTGACAGCTGAAAATTCTACCTAATGTTGAATACTTTATATTTACTTAACATTGAGCTTATTATGTATATTTGTATAAAAACACATTTATTTTTATTGGCCATTTTTAAAATTTTTCCTTTGAAATTTTCCTTTTTTTTTCTTAATAGGAATGTTTATCTTTTTATACAGATTCAAAGAGCTACTTATATATTAGAACTAATACTCCTTGGATTGTCATTATATTGCAAATATTTTCTCCAGCTTTTTTTTTCCATTTTATTTGGCTTTTATGTACTAATGCATGATTTTCTCCCTTGCTTTAAATCTTAATTTTTTTTTTTTGTTTTACTATGATACACAAACACACATGAACACACAAATTTACAGAGAAGTGGAAAAAACATTGCAATATGTTAGTGTCCACAGTATTAGCCTAAAGTTATCCATAACACACCCTTATTATTATTTTAATGTCTGTAAAATGTGTAGTAATTTCATCTCTCTTATTCCTATAAGTGATGACTTGTGTTTTCTCTCCCTTTTGTTTTCTCCTGATCAGTCTGGCTTTGGGGTTTCATCAATTTTATTGATTTTATCAAAGAATTGTCTTTGGTTTCAAAAAGAAAGCACTAGAAAAAACATTAATGGATTAATAATATATGTAATATAATGCAAAAAAAAAAAAAAAGACACAACTGCACCACATACAAAATAATAGCACAATTCTGTAAAAATTACCTGGGCTTGTTTTTAAAAGAAATAAATGGCGGGATGGGGTGAGGCCGGGTCAGCAGGAGCCAGTGCGGTGACAGCAGAGAGAGCTGCGGGGACAGCAGACCACGATGAAGTCGCACAGGCAGCAGTCCGGGCCACGAGGAGAGGGGCTGCCAAGAAGCCATGGGAGGCTGGGCAGGCAGTGGGCAACGCTCGAGCTGGGAAGCAACATGGTGCTGTTCAAGGAGTATGGAGTCATCCTACCTGCATCTGTAGAAGAGTGTCATGTAGGGCATCTGTATTCTGTGGCAGAGGCCAGGGAAAATGGGAATGGGTGGTGGTGAAAGTGTGGAGGTCCTGATGAACGAGCCCTATGAAAAGAACAGTGAGAAAGGCCAGTACACGCACAAGATCTACCACTTACAAGGCAAAGTGCCCACATTTTTTCGAATGCTGGCCCCAGATGAAGCCCTGGATATATATGAAAAATCATGGAATGACTACTTTTATTGCAAAACTGTTATTACAAATGAGTACATGAAAGAAGGCTTTCTGATTAGAATGGAAACCTGGCATAAACCAGATCTTGGCACCCAGGAAAATGTGCATAAGCTGGAGCCTGAGGCATGGAAACATGTGGAAGCCATATATATAGACATTGCAGATCAAAGTGAAGTACTTAGACAGCATTACAAGGCAGAGGAAGATCCAGAAAATTTTAAATCTATCAAAACAGGCTGAGGACCCTTGACTCCAATTGGAAGCAAGAACTTGTAAATCAGAAAGACTGCCCATACTTGTGTGCATATAAACTGGATACTGTCAAGTTCAAGGGGTGGGGCCTACAGAACAAAGTGGAAAACTTTATACATAAGCAAGAGAGGCATCTGTTTACAAACTTCCACAGGCAGCTATTCTGTTGGATCAATAACTGGGTTGACCTGACTATGGAGAACATTTGATGGATGGAAGAAGGGACAAAGAGACAGCTGGATGAGATGACAAAGAAAGACCCAGTGAAAGGAATGATGGAAGATGACTAAAGCCATCCTTCCCTTTACTGCACTTTTTACAAGACAGTTGTCAATAGGAAGGGCCAGCAGCTCCACCCTCCCAAATGACAGGGCAACCCGCCTTTCTGTGTCCATTCTTCAGGCAACTTTCAATCCCTTACTGTAGCTAATTCCAGATGCCTTTTAATATTGTGAACAAAGAGGCTGTCTGATTTTTTTTTCTAATTTTTTTCCTAATTTTTGAATTTTATTTAATTTATTTTTTTATACAGCAGGTCCTTATTAGTCATCAATTTTATACACGTCAATCCCAATCGCCCAATTCATCACCCCACCACCCCCACCCCACTGCCGCTTTCCCCCCTTGGTGTCCATACGTTTGTTCTCTACATCTGTGTCTCAATTTCTGCCCTGCAAACTGGTTCATCTGTACCATTTTTCTAGGTTCCACATATATGCGTTAATATACGATATTTGTTTTTCTCTTTCTGACTTACTTCACACTGTATGACAGTCTCTAAATCCATCCACTTCTCTACAAATGACCCAATTTCATTCCTTTTTATGGTGGAGTAATATTCCATTGTATATATGTACCACATCTTCTTAATCCATTCGTTTGTCAATGGGCACTTAGGTTGCTTCCATGACTTGGCTATTGTAAATAGTGCTGCAATGAACATTGCGGTGCATGTGTCTTTTAGAATTATGGTTTTCTCTGGGTATATGCCCAGTAGTGGGATTGCTGGATCATATGGTAATTCTATATTTAGTTTTTTAAGGAACCTCCATACTGTTCTCCATAGTGGCTGTAGCAATTTACATTCCCACCAACAGTGCAAGAAGGTTCCCTTTTCTCCACACGCTCTCCAGCATTTGTTGTTTGTATATTTTCTGATGATGACCATTCTAACTGGTGTGAGGTGATGCCTCATTGTAGTTTTGATTTGCATTTCTCTAATAATTTGTGATGTTGAGCAGCTTTTCATGTGCTTCTTGGCCATTTGTATGTCTTCCTTGGAGAAATGTCTATTGAGGTCTTCTGCCCATTTTTGATTGGGTTGTTTGTTTTTTTAATATTGAGCTGCATGAGCTGTTTATATATTTTGGAGATTAATCCTTTGTCCGTTGATTTGTTTGGAAATACTTTCTCTCATTCTGAGTTGTTTTTTTGTCTTCTTTATGGTTTCCTTTGCTGTGCAAAAGCTTTTAAGTTTCACTAGGTCCCATTTGTTTATTTTTGTTTTTATTTCCATTACTCTAGGAGGTGGACAGAAAAGATCTCACTGTGAATTATGTCAAAGAGTGTTCTTCCTATGTTTTCCTCTAAGAGTTTTATAGTGTCCGGTCTTACATTTAGGTCTCTAATCCATTTTGAGTTTATTTTTGTGTATGGTGTTAGGGAGTGTTCTAATTTCATTCTTTTACATGTAACTGTCCAGTTTCCCCAGCACCACTTATTGAAGAGACTGTCTTTTCTGCATTGTATATCCTTGCCTCCTTTGTCATATATTAGTTGACCATAGGTGCGTCGGTTTATCTCTGGGCTTTCTATCTTGTTCCATTGATCCATGTTTCTGTTTTTGTGCCAGTACCATATTGTCTTGATATCTGTAGCTCTGTAGTATAGTCTGAAGTCAGGGAGTCTGATTCCTCAAGCTCTGTTTTTTCCCCTCAAGACTGCTTTGGCTATTCAGGGTCTTTTGTGTCTCCATACAAATTTTAAGATTTTTTTGTTCTATTTCTGTAAAAAATGCCATTGGTAATTTGATAGGGATTGCATTGAATCTGTAGTTTGCATTGGGTAGTATAGTCATTTTCACAGTATTGATTCTTCCAATCCAAGAACATGGTATATCTCTCCATCTGTTGGTATCCTCTTTAATTTCTTTCATCAGTGTCTTATAATTTTCTGCATACAGGTCTTTTGTCTCCCTAGGTAGGTTTATTCCTAGGCATTTTATTCTTTTTGTTGCAGTGGTAAATGGGAGTGTTTCCTTAATTTCTTTTTCAGATTTTTCATCATCAGTGTATAGGAATACAAGAGATTTCTGTGCATTAATTTTGTATCCTGCAACTTTACCAAATTCATTGATTAACTCTAGTAGTTTTCTGATGGCATCTTTGGGATTCTCTATGTATAATATCATGTCATCTGCAAACAGTGGCAGTTTTACTTCTTCTTTTCCAATTTGTATTCCTTTTATTTCTTTTTCTTCTCTGATTGCTGTGGCTAGGACTTCCAAAACTATGTTGAATAATAGTGGTGAGAGTGGACATCCTTGTCTTTTTCCTGATCTTAGAGGAAATGCTTTCAGTTTTTCACCATAGAGAATGATGTTTGCTGTGGGTTTGTCATATATGGCCTTTATTATTTTGAGGTAGGTTCCATCTATGCCCACTATCTTGAGAATTTTTATCATAAACTGCTGTTCAATTTTGTCATAAGCGTTTTTTGCATCTATTGAGATGATCATATGGTTTTTATTCTTCAGTTTGTTAATATGTTTTATCACATTGATTGATTTACGTATATTGAAGAATCCTTGCATCCCTTGGATAAATCCCACTTGATCATGGTGTATGATCCTTTTAATGTGTTGTTGGATTCTGTTTGCTAGTATTTTTTTGAGGATTTTTACATCTATATTCATCAGTGATATTGGTCTGTAATTTTCTTTTTTTGTAGTATCTTGTCTGGTTTTGGTATTTTGGTGATGGTGGCCTCATACAATAAGTTTGGGAGTGTTCCTACTTCTGCTATATTTTGGAAGAGTTTGAGAATGATGGGTGTTAGCTGTTCACTAAATGTTTGATAGAATTCCCCTGTCCAGCCATCTGGTCCTGGACTTTTGTTTGTTAGAAGATATTTAATCACAGTTTCCATTTCATTACTTGTGATTGGTCTGTTCATATTTTCCATTTCTTCCTGGTTCAGTTTTGGAAGGTTATACCTTTCTAAGAATTTGTCCATTTTTTCCAGGTTGTCCATTTCTTCCAGGTTATCCATTTTATTGACATAGAGTTGCTTGTAGTAGTCCCTTAGGATGCTTTGTATTTCTGCAGTGTCTTTTGTAACTTCTCCTTTTTCATTTCTAATTTTATTGATTTGAGTCCTCTCCATCTTTTTCTTGATGAGTCTGCCTAATGGTTTATCAGTTTTGTTTACCTTCTCAAAGAACCAGCTTTTAGTTTTATTGATCTTTGCTATTGTTTTCTTGGTTTCTATTTCATTTATTTCCACTCTGATCTTTATGATTTATTTCCTTCTGTTAACTTTGGGTTTTGTTTGTTCTTCTTTCTCTAGTTCCTTTAGGTGTAACGTTAGATTGTTTGAGATTTTTCTTGTTTCTTGAGGTAGGCTTGTATAGCTATAAACTTCCCTCTTAGAACTGCTTTTGCTGCATCCCATAGGTTTTGGATCATCGTGTTTTCATTGTCCTTTGTCTCTAGGTATTTTCTGATTTCCTCTTTGATTTCTTCGGTGATCTCTTGGTTATTTATTATCGTATTGTTTAGCCTCCACGTGTTTGTGTTTTTTTCGGTTTTTTCCCTGTAATTCATTTCTAATCTCATAGCATTGTGGTCAGAAAAGATACTGGATATAATTTCAATTTTCTTAAATTTACTGAGGTTTGATTTTTGACCCAAGATGTGATGTATCCTGGAGAACGTTCTGTGCGCACTTGAGAAGAAAGTGTAATCTGCTCTTTTTTGGATGGAATGTCCTATAAATATTAACTAAATCTATCTGGTCTATTGCATCATTTAAAGCTTCTGTTTCCTTATTTATTTTCATTTTGGATGATGTGCCAATTAGTGTATGTGAGGTGTTAAAATTCCCCACTATTATTGTGTTACTGTTGATTTCCTGTTTTATAGCAGTTAGCAGTTGCCTTATGTATTGAGGTGCTCCTATGTTGGGTGCATATATATTTATAATTGTTATATCTTCTTTTTGGATTGATCCCTTGATCATTATGTAGTTTCCTTCCTTGTCTCTTGTAACATTCTTTATTTTAAAGTCTATTTCATCTGATATGAGTATTGTTACTCTAGCTTTCTTTTGATCTCCATTTGCATAGAATATCTTTTTCGATCCCCTCACTTTCAGTCTGTATGTGTCCCTAGGTCTGAAGTAGGTCTCTTGTAGACAGCATATAGATGGGTCTTGTTTTTGTATCCATTCAACAAGCCTGTGTCTTTTGGTTGGGGCATTTAATCCATTCACTTTTCGGGGAATTATTGATATGTATGTTCCTATTACCATTTTCTTAATTGTTTTAGGTTTGTTTTTGTAAGTCCTTTTCTTCTCTTGTGTTTCCCACTTAGAGAAGTTCCTTTAGCATTTGTTGTAGAGCTGGTTTGGGGATGCTGAATTCTCTTAGCTTTGCTTGTCTGTAAAGCTTTTGATTTCTCCATTGAATCTGAATGAGATCCTTGCAGGGTAGAGTAATCTTGGTTGTAGGTTCTTCCCATTCATCACTTTAAGTATATCATGCCACTCCCTTCTGGCTTGTAGAGTTTCTGCTGAGAAATCAGCTCTTAACCTTTTGGGAGTTCCCTTGTATGTTATTTGTCATTTTTCCCTTTCTGCTTTAAAAATTTTTTCTTTTTCTTTAATTTTTGCCATTTTGATTACTATATGTCTTAACATGTTTCTTCTTGGGTTTATCCTGTATGGGACTCTCTGTGCTTCCTGGACTTGGATGGCTATTTCCTTTCCCATATTAGGGAAGTTTTCAACTATAATCTCTTCAAATATTTTCTCGGGTCCTTTCTCTCTCTCTTCTCCTTCTGAGACCCCTATAATGTGAATGTTGTTGCATTTAATGTTGTCCCAGAGGTCTCTTATGTTGTCTTCATTTGTTTTCATTCTTTTTTCTTTATTCTGTTCTTCAGCAGTGAATTCCACCATTCTGTCTTCCAGGTCACTTATCCGTTCTTCTGCCTCAGTTATTCTGCTATTGATTCCTTCTAGTGTAGTTTTCATTTCAGTTATTGTATTGTTCATCTCTGTTTGTTTGTTCTTTAATTCTCCTAGGTCTTTGTTAAACATTTCTTGCATCTTCTCAATCTTTGCCTCCATTCTTTTCCAGGGTCCTGGATCATCTTCACCATCATTATGCTGAATTCTTTTTCTGGCAGATTGCCTATCTCCACTTCATTTAGTTGTTTTTCTGGGGTTTTATCTTGTTCCTTCATCTGGTATATAGCCCTTTGCCTTTTCATCTTGTCTATCTTTCTGTGAATGTGGATTTTTGTTCCACAGGCTGCAGGATTGTAGTTCTTCTTGCTTCTGCTGTCTACCCTCTGGGGGATGAAGCTATCTAAGAGGCTTCTGGAAGTTTCCTGATGAGAGGGACTGGTGGTGGGTAGACCTGACTGTTGCTCTGGTGGGGAGAGCTCAATAAAACTTTAATCTGCTTGACTGCTGATGGATGGGGCTGGGTTCCCTCCCTGTTGGTTGTTTGGCCTGAGGCAACCCAACACTGGAGCCTACCTCGGCTCTTTGGTGGGGTTAATGGTGGACTTTGGGAGGGCTCACGCCAAGGAGTACTTCCCAGAACTTCTGCTGCCAGTGTCCTTGTCCCCATGGTGAACCACAGCCACTGCCCACCTCTGCAGGAGACCCTCCAACACTAGCAGGTAGGTCTGGTTCTGTCTCCCCTGGGGTCACTGCTCCTTCCCCTGGGTCCCATTGTGCACACTACTTTGTGTGTGCCCTCCAAGAGTGGAGCCTCTGTTTCCCCCAGTCCTGTTGAAGTCCTGCAATCAAATCTCACTGGCCTTCAAGTCTGATTCTCTCAGAATTCCTCCTCCCATTGCCAGACCACCAGGTTGGGAACCTGACGTGGGGCTCAGAACCTTCACTCCAGTGGGTGGACTTCTGTGGTATAAATGTTCTCCAGTCTGTGCATCACCCACCCAGCAGTTATGGGATTTGATTTAACTGTGATTGCACCCCTCGTACCATCTCATTGTGGCTTCTCCTTTGTCTCTGTATGTGGGGTATCTTTTTTGGTGAGTTCCATTGTCTTTCTGTCGATGATTGTCCAGAAGCTAGTTGTGATTCTGGTAGGCTGTCTGATATTATGAAGCCAGTGTGTTCAGGAGCTTGCCTCTCTGAGATATGTGGCATGTAGGTGGCTGTATTTACAGCTCCTCCCTCTTCAACCATTGTGTTCTCAGCCCATTTATGTGCCCCCCACCTTTATTTCCAAGTGACATTTTTAGTCTTTTAAAATAACTGCCTTTAGTGATGTGGTGCTTTAAACGATTTATATTTGTTTGTTTTCAACCTTGGTGTAAACTGAAGTTTTTTTGTTTTGTTTTGTTTTGTTTTTTTCCCTGGGCAGACCTCTGCAATTTTGAGTGCTCACATGGGGACAGTGGGTGAGTCAGATATATAGATTTTCCCCTCCCAGCTCCACAGAACTGCAATGTGGCTTTATAACTCTGATCTCTGCTCCCAGTAACCCATTGTTAGACTTCTCTAGTCACCATGGAATTACTCAGGGCCCAGCCAGGCTCTTTTGAAAAGTAAACAAATACAAATTTAAAAAAAAAGAAATAACTGATTGACAAAGTCAAGGGTGTTAAATAGTATGTATTGTGTTTTATTTTGTTTTGTCTTAAAGAAATTCTGCATTAAGTGAAGACATGGGAGGAGAGTTTGGGATAAAAATATTTGAAGAGTTCAGCATAAGAATATTTCAGCTACTTTTAATTTATCATTGTGTAGATCATTTAGGTATAGTAATTCCAAAAGACATTCACAGAAAGCTTAACTCTCTCTACTCGTTGAAGAAAATCATTAAATTAGTGTTACCTCCAATAGTGATTAAAGAGTTTCTATGAAATAGTTTATAGTTTCCTTGAAACAATAATAATAACAAAAGAAAATGTCACAGATTGTAAAAGTGTAAATTAGGATGACTCTTTTGAAATAAACACTTGGCAGTATGTGATTCAAACAAGTATTAATACTTTGGTCTGTCAATTCTCAGTCTGGGAAACTTTCCTGAGGAAATAAGCTGAAAAGAAGAAAAATCTTTATGCCCCAAAATATGTTTATTTTAGCAACATTGTTTTTTAATTGTAAAAATTCAAAGACAGTTCTTTGCCCCAAGATATGGCAGTAGTTAAATTAATTGGCTCATCAAGTCATTTGAGTATATTATAATCATTGAAATGTTTACAAAGACCATGTAATGACTTTGAAAATGCTTATAAAATAATGTTAAGTAAGTTAAGAAGGATTATACACAGTCAATTATAATTCTTAATAAGCAAATGCAGATAAGAAGGATTCAGCAAGTCAACATATTAATGGTATTCATCTTTGAAGGAGAATCAAATGGTAGAAAACAAACAGTAGTTATGAAATGGAGACTAGAATCCAAATTAGTCAGCCTGTCTTATCTGTGACTCATTATGTTATACTTAACTTTCTTAAGTAAGTTACATGATATCTCATTTCCTCAATTTCCTCAGCTTTGAAAAAAGAAGGATGATATCAGTATTACATCATAAAAGTAATTGTTTTATTAAATTGTTTTGTTAAGTGAGCTAATACAAATACAACATTTAGAACACTGCTTGAAACAAAATAAACACTCTTCAGATACTAGCTATAACTTGGATGATGGATGATGCATATTTCTCTTTTGTATTTTCTATATTTTTAATCAGTAATTTAAATTTTAAGTAATTTAAAGTATATTTTTAATCAGTAATATTTTGCATATATAATGGAATCACACAAATAAATAAGCAGATATTTATTTATCAAAATTTCCTGCATTTTATTTTCACTTTTCAAATCAGTGTGTGTAAGGAAAAAGCTAGAGAAATTCACTTTCTAAATTTAACTCAAATGGCAAGAGGATTTAGAAATTTTATACTCAACTTGACAGAACTGCTGAATGCTTCCTTCTCCATTTGTGTGTATGCTTACTTTTTCCACCAGCAACTGCTACATTACCAGGCAAAACAGAATCAAATTTTATAGATTCACTTATGTCAATGATTTTCCTGGTTTATAAACATCAAAACAATATTGAAAAAAGCTAGGGAGTCAAATTCAAATTGCTTGGGTTTAGTACATTTTGACCATGATTTGTAAAATATTTAATACCTCTAAGAGCAACTTTACTTTTGGAGTGAAATGCACTATAATCCAAAAATGTCTCATGCCTGCAAATCCTAAAACAATATGCATATTTTAAATTAATAGGCCAGAAAATTATAAAATTTAGAAATAGTCATACATGGACAGCTTATATGTGATAGATAAAAGAAATTCTTTCAAAAGCCTGAGAATGTGGTGCCCATTTAACTGTAATGAATATTTACTGATTAATCAGTCCCCTCCACTTCTATTGTTGCCATTACTTAATACTTTTTCTTGACAACCATCATCTATGTTCATGTGAAAGTCCTCAACTTTTTAAAAAAAAATTATTTATTTATTTATTTTTGGCTGCGTTGCTGTGAGCAGGCTTTCCCTAGTTGCAGCGAGCAGGGACTACTTTTCATTTCAGTGCAGGGCTTCTCATTGCAGTGGCTTCTCTTGTTGTGGAGCATGGACACTAGGCGAGAGGGCTTCAGTAGTTGTGTCGCGTGGGCTCAGATGCTGTGGCTCGTGGACTCCAGAGCACAGGCCCAGCAGTTGTAGCGCATGGGCTCAGTTGCTCCGGGGCATGTGGGATCCATGTGGGACCAGGGCCTGAACCCACATCCCCTGCATTGGCAAGCAGATTTTCAACCACTGCGCCACCAGGGAAACCCATGAAAGTCCTCAGCTTTTAAGGAGGATATTCCTAAAAACCATTTTAATTGCAAATGGGAAAAAAACAACTCAAACTGACAAACAAAAAAGGAATCTATCAGCTGAGGTAGCTTAAAATTACAGAATTAGTTTTGATTTCAGCCACACCTGAATCCAGGGTCTCAAACAACCCATCAATTACCAGAAAATTTCTCTTTTGCAAATTTTTGCTATGCATTTCTAAATTTTTTCTATGTCCATAGGCAGGCTACCTTCACATAGTCACAAGATAGCTCTTAGCAGCTTTATGTTGACATTCTATTTGCTTCAACTCCAGTGAACAAAAACTTATTTTTCCAAATATTTACAACACCATCTTATTGGATGTGATTGGTCTTTGGGTCACATGCCTATTGCTAAATAATTATTGTGGACAAGGTTATAGGAAATATACTGAATGGATAGGTCTAGGGCACTATCCAAACCTGGAGTTGGAAGATGTCCAATCTATGCAAATTATAAGGACAGAGAGTAGAAAAGGATTCTTCCCCATGGAAATTAGGGTGTGGTTACAAAGCAGTAATGAATGAAGAGGCACATTAAAATATTAAAAGTGCTCTATAGTAAGATACTAAATTATATGTGCACAGTACCTGTGTGTGTGAATATCTATCTATCTATCTATCTATCTATCTATCTATCTATCTATCTATCTATCTATCTATCTATCATCTATCTATCTATTTTCTAGATAGAGAAGTAGGTAGATAGATAAATGATATAGATATGTGTTTGTGCATATACCGATTGGACTGAACTTGTTAATTAGGATACAGCTTTATTTTTTTTTCCTATTAGTGCCTTCAGACATGCACTGTTGAGTCTTTTTCTTGTCTCTCAACATTTTGGGAAGATCTCATAATTTCTAGTCCCTTTCAAATGTAAGAATAGTCTCATTTTTAGCTTTTAAAATCCAGTCTAAATTACACTAAATCACAACTTCCATTTTTCATGCAATTCAGTGATCTTTACATCCCCTCAACTGAAACCTGAGGCTTGGGTGTCTACAGTGAGAAAGCAAGCTGAGATTTGTTCTTCACTCTTACTCCACTTCTTTCCACCTCCTGTTTGAAATTGCATTAGAACTGGAGAGACAAGGAGAGGCAATTGAAGAGACAGGATTAAAGATATATTTAGTTGGCAGAAACTACTTGGCTGCTATGCCTTCTGTTAATCTCATTGTTGACTATTCCATAGGGTCCTGAAAAATTCTTTAGAGACCTTATCCCTATTCATACTGCATCCTTCCCTAATAGGAGGGGCACTTCCACCTGATCCCTTTTATCCTTTGCATAACCAACACCCCCATTCTTGCACACTGGGGAATCATCTCTAGCTTTTCTCTGCTGGAGTTACCTTTCTCTATAAAGCAATCCTATTATAGGACTCCTCTTTAAGAGATTTCACACAATTACTTCCTCAGTATCTCCTTGGTCTGTGGAAATATTGTACATTCTTTCTCTGCAAAAAGATTTGGCTGTTTGTTCCCACTGCTTTTCTCCCTCCTTGTCTTACCATGTATCTACTCCATCCAGCCCCCAGATTCAGCCTTCTCTAGGTAAGAAGCAGCTACCTCAGGTACCTCTGTGTCCCAGAATTTCTCCAAACCTGGCAGATATATGTTACTTTGTCCCAGGATCTCACTCACTAAGCTGTGCTTCACTACCTTAGTCTCACAAGAGCTTACAATTGTCCAGTTTTGGAATAAGAGGAAGGTGTGTTTCTTGCAAACATTCCCATCACTATGAATGTTTCTTTGGAAACCCACTCACTTGGCTAGGGGTGGTAGTGGGAAACACCTCTACCCCCAAGAGTAGGGGAGAAAAATTGACACAGATTTTCACCTCCTATACATTCTCCTGCTTGAATGAATTCCTCTTCAAAAATCTCATTTTATTCTTTTGGATAATGATGTGACTGGTGATTAAAAGACTGCTTTTATTAAATGCTAGTAAATCTTGCCTAAATGTGCCCAGCACATTTATTTAGAAGTGGGGAGAAGAGGTATTTATTTTTAACTGTTTCCAGCTTGGGGGCTTCAGAAGAAATTTTAAATAACAGGAAAGTACTATTTCACATCACAATACTTATATGATACCTTTCACATTTAACACAAGAAAAATGCAAAAGATTTCCTATCACAATAGTGCTTTGAGGGCAAGCACTGTCAGCCCTTTCTATAGATGAGAATATGAGTCACAAAGAGGATTACTGATTTGTTCAAGCTCTTTCACTGGAAACAAGGCCAAAGCCTTGGTTTTCCCCATTTGTAACTGGTGTTTTCCTCCACTAAAACACTGTCAATATCTTTTATGTATGAACTTGATGGTAGGGTATGTGTAATTCAAATTCTATCATTGTGTTTGTTTCTAACAACTTGTTCTTTGGTGTCTGGTGTGTGTGTGTGTTCATGCAGTTAATTTGCTTTGTGTTACTTTTTATCTTACTGTTTAGAAAAATGTGAATAAAATCATAGTACACTTAGTATATGTTTAGTGGGGATTCTGTAGAAAATCACTTACTTATTTTGTAACTAAAATTTAAATATAATCTTGAGTGGTTCATTTTGACTACACTGTGCAGCATGCAGGATCTTAGTTCCCTGACCAGGGACTGAACCTGTGTCCCCTTCAGTGGAAGCACGGAGTCTTAACCACTGGACTTCCAGGGAAATTCCAGTTCTTTTATTTTTTTATTTTTTTTTATTTTTTTAAGAAATTCACGTTCATTCATTCATTCATTCATTCATTCATTTATTTATTTATTTATGACTGTGTTGAGTCTTCGTTTCTGTGCGAGGGCTTTCTCCAGTTGCGGCAAGTGGGGACCACTCTTCATTGCGGTGCGCGGGCCTCTCACCATCGCGGCCTCTCTTGTTGCGGAGCACAGGCTCCAGACGCGCAGGCTCAGTAATTGTGGCTCACGGGCCCAGTTGCCCCGTGGCATGTGGGATCTTCCCAGACCACGGCTCGAACCCGTGTCCCCTGCATTGGCAGGCAGATTCTCAACCACTGCACCACCAGGGAAGCCCCCAGTTCTTTTATTTTTAACCAGACTTGGTTCATAATGGTGGGAAGTGAAGAACTCCATGACAAAAAGACACATGCCTTGCCTGTCTCCAGCCTGGTTGGAACCAAGGCTAAAAACTTCTGCCTGTATTAAATGGATTGTGTTTTTCCTTTTAAAGAAAGAGCAGCTGGGAACTACCTTGCCCAACATAATACAGAGCAGAACCCCATCTTAACCCCTTCCCTCAGAAATCTGTACATAGTGCCCCTAAGTCAGAAGAGACCAGGCTGACCAGGCAAGCCATCACTCTGGCAGGCTGCAGTGTCAGAGTGCCAGGGACTGACAAGACATCCCAGGGGAAGTCCTCCATTAGAAAGGGTGGTGGAAACACTGCTGTCACAGCAAGGATCTGTCAATCACAGGCACAGCCACAAACCACAGCTTGCATTCCCATAAACTTGGAATTTCAGATATTGCTATATATGCATGCCACCTATATCCCTCTTCACTATAGCTGTTAATGGAACAATTGTCAAGTAGAAGTGAGGGATTCTAAATTTACTCTTTTTTTTCCTTTGATCTGAAGCATCCATTATACACAAGCTAAGAAATCCAGTACTGACTGCTTTCTACCACTGGCTTTATACTGGGGCTTGTACTACAATTTTTGTTATTATACTTATCTGACTGGTTTTTTATCAGCAATTTTTGGAACTGTCTTATGTATGGATCACTGTTTTCTCTGCTGGAGGGTGATACAGCTCTGTGGGAAACACTGGAAAATGTTGGACGTTAGTGTCCTCTGAGCCATGGACACACCCATACACACACACACACACACACACACACACACACATATAACTGTATTGATAATAATTAGAATAAGAGGGAGCTCAATGTTAAGAAGAAAAAAAGCAGAGAATGAGTGGTTGCATATGTATGGTGTACGCTGGGGACAAAGGAAGGAAATGAAGGAAATATGTGGCCAGGTCTTACAACTGGTTTCTGTCAGTGATGGAAGGAAAAACTGGGTTGAGTGAGTATGCGAGGAAACAGAAGGAAATGATTGCTGAGAGAATCAAGAATCTAAGTAAAGCAAGCTATCAGAGTAACCTGATGCCTCAGGGAGAGAGTTTATCATGGGTACCACTAAGACTGTGTGGCAAAGTAGCAGGATGGGAGTTTGAGAAATCCCACTAAAGGATTTAACCCTGAACACCATAGTACTGATCCAGTAAAACATCTTTAAGTCTTTATAAATTAACATATAAAATTCCAAGATTGTCAATATATTTGTGACTCTGCTGGAAACTGAGTGGTGGTAGAATTCAATAACATCTATGGCAG
Organism: Balaenoptera musculus; assembly: GCF_009873245.2. NCBI lineage: Eukaryota > Metazoa > Chordata > Mammalia > Artiodactyla > Balaenopteridae > Balaenoptera > Balaenoptera musculus. Next base: position 28,594,902 of record NC_045804.1, read on the forward strand.
TGGTCTCAAAGCCTTTTGAAGACATACTGCTACCCTTAAATTTTATGAGCAGGTATCTCTAATCTACACATGCATATATTTATAAGTTATGTATATGTGCTTTTGAACTATTAGGAGTATTATAAAATATACAAATCATACACGCTAAAGGATGAAGTAAATATATATTAATTTATTTCAATTTTTTCTTAAAAAAATTTGTGTCATCCTTCTCACTCCATTTTGAAAACCACTGGATAATATTTTCCTTGATTTCCACTGAAATCATTTTCAAACTCATTATCTCTGATGTCCACTGGGGGAGGTAAGACCATTAATATCGTTTCCCTTTTTCATATGCAATAACAGTGATGTGGGCAGTTTTAAAATAGTTTATCCCTGTTTCTATATGTAAATATATTTAGCTAGCCCATTCAGGCTAGCATAAGGAATTTATAAAATCTTATAATGGATCTCAGCATCCCAAATCTGGAATTTCTACAGGACATCTCACGTTTGCTTATTCATTAGTACCTCCTTTATTTCACTTTCCAAGAATCCCTCACTCTACAATTAGCTCTGTAGATTGAAGACACATGCAAATTGCCCTTGCTATTTAAGATGACTCCAGTTCTCTGTCCTTTGGCTTCCCACACTGCATCAAAAGGTCGTTAGCTTTTGGCCCCTGTGAAAATGAGTAGGTTAATTGGACACCTGTCCTATTCCCTATCATGCAGAAAAGGACTCTCACGAAATAGGCTTGCCTAGGATTCAGTTTCGCATATTAGTGCAACCCTTTGCTTTGTAGCTATTTTGGGATAGGTTGAGGTTGTGTGCAGCTGGGTATATATATTACTGAGTTTTTCATACTTTGTTCAAAATGAATGTCGTCTCTGATCACTGCACCCCAAAGATTGTCACTCTGCTTTTGTTTTATTTCCAAAGCTGCTTTAGCATACATCTTTTCTTTTTCTGGCAATGGGTTTCAGTATGAACATTAAGCATCTCTTTTTTTTTTTTTTTCTTATTACTATCACACTTTAGGATGCTGTAGAGCAAATTACTAGGTACCCAAGTGCATTTTTATTTTATTTTACTGTATTTTATTTTACTCAATTGCATCTTCAGAAAGTTTTAATATTGGTTTGTTTGATGGGCCTTTAATAAATTATGTCACCATTTACTTATTTTTTTATATGCTGGAAATTACTATAATGGATCCGCTTTGTGTTTTCTCATTTGGTCCTAATGATAGCCATAAAGGATTTTCATTAAGATATACATTTTAAGGACTTCCCTGGTGGCGCAATGGTTAAGAAACCACTTACCCATGCAGGGGACAGAGTTTCGATCCCTGGTCTGGGAAGATCCCACATGCCGCGGAGCAACTAAGCCTGTGCGCCACAACTACTGAGCCCACGCACCACAACTACTGACGCCCACACGCCTAGAGCCCACGCTCCACAACAAGAGAGGCCACCACAATGAGAAGCCTGCACACTGCAACGAAGAGTAGCCCCTGCTCGTTGCAACTAGAGAAAGCCCAAGCACAGCAACGAAGACCCAATGCAGCCATAAATAAATAAATAAATAAAATAAATTTATATTAAAAAAAGATATATGTTTTAAAACTGTGGACACAGAAGTTTACAGAATTATCTCACTTGCCTAATGTCAGAGTAAGGTAGTGGGGGGAGGAAGGTAGTTAGTTTAATATTCAAACTGAGATCAGACTGACTTAATTGACCACCATTTTAATTCTTTGCTGTACTACCTCTAAACAAACTGTTTGAAGTTTTTTCTTATTTGATTTTCTACTCTGCTTTGCACTGCTGGGTATGGTTCCAATAAAATCCCATTGAAATTATACCAGAAATATTATGTGAGTCAATCTATATAACCTAGACTTAAATATTTGTGTATTTGGATATCAGTATCTTCTTGGATTATGGTACTCAGCTGGTATCCTAGCACTGGGCAGTATCCCAGAAAATGAGTCATATCCTTGCTGCTGCTGCTACTACTACTACTACTACTACTCACACACACACAAACACACACACACACACACTCTAGATAACTTAATGAGTCCCATAGTAAAATGACTATATTCATTGGCCACAAAAATTTACTATTTAGTAGAGAGAAAAGATCCTTAGAGCTGTTTTGAAAGTCAGCAGGGGATAGTGCCTTCTGAATTGGCATATCATTGGATATTTCTCAGAGATAGTGAGAAACGTACTGATTAAATTACTGACAATGGTTACAATGAAATGGTTACAAAGTTTAGATCTAGCTCCTATACTCAAGGAACCCATTGGAATTTAACTTTTGTTTCCTTAATTTAATGTCAATGCAATGCTATGCTCACTTTATGATTGATAACATTTTCTCAAACTTATCATCTTGTTTCATCTTCAATACCCCAGTTATCATTCTATCAAGTTATTTATCATGTGTTGCATATGTCTTGTTTCCTCAGGAAAATCCTCACTTGCCTGGGGGCAATGGAAAAATTTTCCACTTCTTCATATTCTTCACAATGGTTGTCACAGGGCTATGCCTGAAGTAGGTTGTAATCAAATATCCATTGAGTTGTTGAAATAAATTTCAGTAGTATTTTTGGAAGGTTGAGGGGACAGAGTTTTCAGAGCATGCTGCCAATAACTACCTATGAGATCACAGACAAAAATCATCTCTTCTAGATTGAATTGTGTTTGTAAAATTCATGTGTTACACAAAATGCTTTCAAAAGATGCATCTAACTAGATGGACCATATAATATATTGTCTAAACTGGGATTTTTTTAAGAGTAAAATTGCGTTCCATTAAAAAAACACAAATAAAAAAAGCCAAAAAACAGTACTGTCATATACTAACTAGGCATCTTGTCATACTACTTCTAGCTCATGAATTCTAAAGTTTTGTACTTTTCCATTTTGTTCATTTTTAGTTTATAATCTTAGCAATTAAAAATATAGGCAAGTGCCTCACTTTATTGTACTTTGCAGATATTGCATTTTTTTACAAATTGAATGTTTATGGCAGCCCTGCATCAAGCAAGTCTATCAGCATCATTTTTCCAATAGCCTTTGCTCACTTTGTCTCTGAGTCACATTTTGTTAATTTTCCCAGTATTTCCAACTTTTTCATCATTATTATGTTTGTTATGGTGATCTGTGATCTTTGTTGTTCCTATTGCAAAAAGATTATGACTTGCTGAGGGCTCAGATAATGATTAGCATTTTTTAGTAATAAAGTTTTTTTAATTGTTTTTTTTAGACATACAGCTATCACACACTTAACAGACTATAGTATAGTGTACATATAAATTTTATATGCACTGGAAAACCAGAAACTTTGTGTGACTCACTTTATTATGATATTTATTTATTGTGGTGGTCTGAAACCAAACCTGCTATATCTCTGAGGTCTGACTGTATAGAGTTTACCTTTTTCTGTCTGGCTTATTTCATTTGTCATAATGTTCTCAAATACTGTATGATCTTACTAATATGTGAAATCTTAAAAAAAAAAAAAAAAAAAGTCAAACAGAAACAGAGTAGAATGGAGGTTGCCAGGGACTGGGTCTGGGGAGATGTTGGTCAAAGGGTACAAACTTTCAGTTATAAGATGAATAAATTAGGGATATCTAATATACAGCATGATGACTATAGTTAATAATATTGTGTTGTATAGTTGAAATTTGCTAAGAGAGTAGATCTCAAGCATTTTCAAAACACACACACACACACACACAAATGGTAACTCTGTGAGGTTATGGGTATGTTAATTAGCTTAATAGTGGTAATAATTTCACAATGTATGTGTATATCAAATCATTATGCCATGCACTGACATTTGTATGCATTGACAATTGTATTTATCAATTATATCTCAATAAAGCTCGAGAAAAATGAGCATAGAATTTGCAATCCAAAAATCCTCAGCATAAATTCCATTTCTGCAACTTACTATCTCTGTGATTATGGGCAAATATTTTATTTTCCTTGAGTCTCTATTTCTTCCAATTATGAGAAAAAAATAGTAATATTGTGTTGTTTCACATGGTTATAATAAGAATGCAATAAAATTAGATATATAAAAAGACTTAACATGGTGACAGGCACACAATAACCAAAATGAATGATAAAAGTTATTACTGTTACTACTACTTTTATTATTATAATTGCTATTATAATTATTGAAATTATTTTTCTTTCGTTGGGCAACCAGTGCCATTGGTCTTTGCATTTCATCATTAGCTGAACATATTACCTAATTTGATTTACATATCACAGTTGTGCCAGTTGTTGGTAAAATGTGCTACTTTCTCTATCTTAAGATAATTTGTTAGACTTCTCATTATCCAAATCATACATTGTAATGTTGGCTTATAGTGACCACTGTTTTGATGATCAGCTTTGGAAGCTCCTTTTGCAGGGACTGCAAAAACACTTCCTTTTGCACTTGTTTCCAAAGTCCTTTATGAAAGGACTCCACCAATTTATTTAGCACAGCTAATTGTAGGTCACAGATGAAGAGTGAATGATTATGTAGTTTGTATCAAAGTACAGTTGGTATTCATAGGTGATTGGTTACAGGAGCCCCCATGGGTACCAAAATCCATGGATGCTCAAGTCCATTATATAAAATGGCCTAGTATTTGCATATAACCTATGCACATCCTGCAATATACTTTAAGTCATCTCTAGTTCACTTATAATACCAAATACAATGTAAATGCTATTCAAATAGTTGCCAGGGTGTGGCAAATTCAAGTTTTGCTTTTTGGAACTTACTAGAATTTTTTTTCAAATATTTTCAATCCACAGTTTGTTAAATCTACAGATCCTGCAGATACTGAGGGCCGACTATAGTCACAAGGAAATACAAATCTAGCTAATTAAAAGATACAAAGATGGGGGAGGTGACTAACATGTAAAATGCCTCACCTTATACTGAAAAGATAACTTCTGGGAGCTAGGTTTTGTGTGAAATAGCCTCCAAAGAGAATTTTATAAGACAGGACTTCATAAAAGAAGAATCCCCCAAACATAGTGCAGAAGTGATGTATATTTCTTATAAAATTTTCTAGTGAGCTAACTGTATTCTTTATTATTACTTTAAGGGTGCTGAACTCCTCATTGCTGGTGTTGTAAATCAGTCAATAAATACTTAACAACAGTATAAATTATGTACGATAGAAAAAGTGAGTGTTGCAGGGAAGTACATAGACTAATGGGCCTGCTTACAGAATACCATAAAGATTAAACATCCTGAATATTTACCAGTTGGGCTACATTAACTGAGGAATTAACCTTAAAAAGTCATCCTCTTACATTCTGGGAATGGCTTTTGAAAAGCTAATGGGTGATATATGTGAAAATCATTTGGTAACTCTAATCAAAATGCCCTTAAGTGTATAACCTATAATATAATCTTTAATTAGAATTAGGTTTGTAAAGTGTAAAGCAGTTTGGATAAAGTCTACAAGAGTTTTAATGAGAGTTTATGTCTTATCTACTATTTGAAATGTCTTTACTGAGCTTTACTATTTAAATTATACTATAATTTATTCATTTGTTTTCTTAATGCTTAGATCTAATTTACTGAACAAAGATTACTCATTTTTTCCTAGAACCATTATTTTTAGTGATTTGTTTGAAGAATCAAAACAACACATAGATACAGTAAAATAATAAAGGATTTCAAAGGAAGTAATACTATAGGTTAGTGTTTGTTATGCCTATAAAGTATGGGTGTATGTTTTCTCTATATTTACCTCTGATATCCAACAAATTATAAATTCTAAACAGAAATGTTAGGCACTTCTGCTTGGTTCGCTAATGTGGAAAATTCATATGGAATACTCCAAAACCACATAGAGCAGTTTCTTAGACAGTCTGTAGTGCAAAAGCCAGAAAGAAATAGGCATGGAAAAAAACAAGAAACTAAACACTGAAATGACATATTGTCTTTAAATTGAAGTACCCCTACCCCTTTCCTAATCCGTTTTAAATGGCCATAACATAATTTTCTTTTAAGAAAACTGATTTGGGAAACCTGATTTATTCATATAAGGGCATGCATTGATCTTATTTTACAGATGATTATTCAACTTCTACTTCACTTTGGATGCTTAAAGGTAGGCATTGTGTGTAACTGAAGATATAGCATAAGATAGAAACCATGTTGACAATTTCTCTATGCTATTTCCTAGATAGGAATCTCAATCCAGCAACTTGAAATAAGATCTTATAAACCCCATTAGGAAGCAGATTAGCAGAAGGTTTTGGCATAAAACAAACGGGTTCTTTTTTAAGCCCCCAAGTTACCATTGTTTGTGAGTTTATTTTCATTAGCCACTTTATTCAAGTTTATGTCTGTACCCAATTTTGACCCAACACTTCATAGAAAACTAATATTATGTCAATGTATGCCAGGGGTTAGACAACTAATGCCCAAAGGCCAAATCTAGCCTATAGCTGATTTTCCCAAATAAAATGTTACTGGAGCACAGCCATGCTCATTAGCTGATGCATTATCTACAGCTTCTTTCACTCCACAACATCGAAGTTGAGTAATTGCTATAGAGACGGTATGGTTTGTGAAGCTTAAAATATTGTCTCCCTGGAATTTGACAAAAGAAAAATTGGTGACTCTTGATATATAATTATCAAGTCATAGATTATTAGAGTTGAGAAGAACGTGTTTATCCTGCTATACAGCCTCATTTGACCAAAGAGAAGCCTCAGTAAGATGATAATTTGCTCAGTGCTACAAAACTAATCAAGGACAATAGTAGTTTAGATTATGAGCCAGTTCCTACTTCCTGATCCATTAGTCCTTGTGCTCTAACTTAGGTAGTAGAGAATAAACCAGACTTCTCACATAACTGATTACAGAGGATTTTGACAATACAATTAGTAATCACATCAAAACTTTTGGAAACAAATGTTCTTACAAAGTACTACACTCAGCATGGCAATGGAACATTTAATATCTAATTGCAAAAATTATCTCAGCCCTTCTTTAACTTTTTTTCTCGTTCCTCTAACTAGTTATTCCCTTTTACCTTTGTTCTATATTGTGTGTGTATTTTATGGTATATATTCTACTATATCTTTTTTGAGAAATGTTGTGAATCATATATTTTAAGGTAAAGTACGTGTCAGCATAGATCAAATAATAAAGAATGGTTTCTACGAGATTCAGAAACCGTGAATGTCAAGTTTTTGCTGTAACCGCTAGAAATATTTAAATGAAAAAGTCTCCTCAAATTACCGTTTGAAAAAAACTGTAGCCAGTGCCTTGTGATTTAATAGCTACAGTTTTGCGTTTGCAAATGGGTATGCTTATCTCTTTTAACTCCCAGAGTACATTTTAGTAATTCCTTTGTAAAGCACTCTAATAATCATTCCTGATTAATGCAGCTGTTATCTGCATGTTTCCAACGTATTTAAGAATTTGTTTTGAAAATTGTACACTCGTAGGTTAATCTCCAGAGAGAGTTAGTTATATGTTAAAGGTGATTTACAGGTGGAAAAAAAGTGGCGCAGATCCTTAATTTGACTTCATAATTATCAGACATCAAACATGTGGCAGAACTGCAGAAAGAGTTTATGGCCCCTTGCTCAGAGTTTATACTCCTCAGCAATACATATTGTAAGGTCCAAGGAAAATATTGTGTCCATACTTTTTAAAATTGTTTCTTACATTTGGCTACTGAATAAAAATTATTATGAAAATGTGTATTAGGTGATAATAAGCTTCTTGAAACTAGTAATATTATTGAAAAGAAAAACTTTATACCTGTGTAGACTTTATAACTCATAAAGCAATTTCAACATATATTAACTAATTTTTAATATTTTAAGTTTCATTTATTTAACTATTTTGTACATATAACATATATACAGAGATATCATATACACACACAAACACATGTATTTGCTGTTCAGTGATCTATTACAACATCTACCATCATACAGGTCAAAAAATAGAATGTTTCCAGGACCCAGGAGCCTCCCTCATAACCTCCCCTGTGACAAAATTCTTCCTTTCCTCCAAAGACCGCCCCAGACCTGATGTATATAGTGATCATTTTCTTGCATTGATTTGGTTTTACAACATAAACATGAATCTCTAAACGCTATAGTTTTGCCTGTTTCCTAAATTTTCTATAAAGGAAATTATACAGCAGTCTTTTGTGTCTGGCTTCTTTCATTTATGCTTGCGAAATTCATACATGTTGTTCATTTGTATTGCTACATAGCATTTAGTTATATGAGTATAACACAATTTATATACACTCTATTATGAAAAGATATGCAGCTTATTTCCAGTTTGGGGATTTTATGAATAATGAATAATACATCAATTAATATTTTGTCCACTTTTTGTGCACATATGTATGTTTGTACATTAGATAGATACTGAGTAATAGAACTATTGGGTCTGTGGGCATGAGTTTATTCAACATTGGTAGATAATATAAAATGATTTGCCAAAGGAACTGCATAAATTTATACTGCTCCTAGAATTTTAAGAGTTGTTGTTGGTCCACAGTCTCACCAATACTTGTTATTATTTTCTTATTTTTAGTCATTCTGATGGGTGTGCCGTTGTACCTCACTGTGTTTTTATAGCTACTTTATTTATTTATTTATTTATTTTTGGCTGTTTTGTGTCTTCGTTTCTGTGCGAGGGCTTTCCCCAGTTGCGGCAAGTGGGGGCCACTCTCCATCGCGGTGCGGGGACCGCTCTTCATCGCGGTGCGCGGGCCTTTCACTATCGCGGCCCCTCCCGCTGCGGGGCACAGGCTCCAGACGCGCAGGCTCAGCAGTTGTGGCTCACGGGCCCAGCTGCTCCGTGGCATGCCTCACTGTGTTTTTAATACCCAGTTCCCTCTTTTCTAGGGAGATTAAACACATTTATTAGCCATTTCTATACACTTTTTTTGAAGAAGATGTTCAAATATCTAGTTTATTTTACTGTAAAGTTGTTTGTCTTTTTTCCTGTTTTTATGCAGGAGATCTTTTTATATTTTGGAAACAATTATTTGGTGGATATTTAGCACACGTATCTTCCATCACTCTGTGTATTGCTGGCTATGTCCCTTAAAGGAAACTTTTTTTCTTTTTTTTTTTACAAAAATTTTAATATGGTCAAAATATTTTTTATTTAGTGTTTTTTATTCTGTTCTGTTTAGTAGGTTCTTTCCCCTCTCCAAGGCATTAAAATATTATTCTGTATTAAATTCTAGATGCTTAATTTTTCTTCTTGCACAATTTAATTTGCTATAATCCAAAATTAAATTTTGCATACAGTGTGAGATAGGGGTCAATTTTTTTTCCATATGGATTTAGTATTGTACCAGCATGATTATTTCAGAAAGACTGACCTTCTCAACTGTTTTGCCATGACATTTTAATCATGTATCAAGTGGTCATATGTGCATGGGTATTTATTCTTGGCCCTTTATTCTGTTCTTTTGATTGGTTTGTCTATTCCTAAACAATACCTCATAATTCTAGTTCCTGCAATTTTAAAATAAACCTTGATATCTGGTAGAGCAAATTTTCCTACCTTGTTCTCTTTTTTCAAATATATTTTGGTGACCCTTAACCCCTTGTGTTTCTATAAATTTGAAAATCATCTTGTCAAGTTTCAAAACAAAAAGTTTATGGGCTTTAATTTTAATAAACTTTTTGTTGAAGTATGACATGTAAAATTATGAACAAAATGTTCAATGAGATTCATTTTTACCTGGTTAATATGTTCATTTAATAAGCATACAGATTTAAAAATAGACTATTACCTGCCTACCAGAAGCTCCCCTTATGCCCTAGCTAGTCAACAGCACCACCTAAAGCTAACTGGTATTCTGATTTTAACACCACACTATTAATTTCTCCTGTGCTTGGACTTTCTATTTGCTTGAGAGCAAATATATGATGTGCCTAGGTGTTTGTAGGTTTGTTTGCATTTAGACTGTTAGTGTTTAGTTAGTGTTTGCTGAGCTTTTTAAATCTGTGGATTGAAGTCTATGATCATATTTGGAAAATTATCAACCAATATGTCTTCAAATATTGCAACTGTTCCATTTTTTTTCTCCTGTCCATGTAAGGCCCCAGCTACACGTATATTATATATTTCCACCTTGTCTTTATGTCTATTTTCTCTATTTTCTTCTTTGTGTCCCAATCTGTATTTTCTCTACTAACCTTTCTTTTAGTTCAATAATCCACTTTTCTGTTATGACTAACCTAGTTTTCTAAATAATTTATTGCATATATTTATTTAAGTTTTTTCCAATTTGATTATTTTTTCTTGAGTAAAATCATTCATATTTTCTCTATTTTCTTAAATGTTTTGTAGTTCAAAAATATATATACATTCTTATCTGATAGCTCCAGTAGCTAGATCACTTATTGGTTCTTTATTTTATTTTATTTGGGGAAAGGGGAGATCATCTTTTCATTCTTTCTTGGCATGCCTGGCAATTTTTATTGATTGCCAACTATTGAGTATGGACAATTGTTGAGGGTTAGGTAATTATAATTTTTTTCAGGACTGGTTTTAAAAAATCTGGAAAGCAGATATTGTGGGAATAGAGTGTGGTAAATAGTTTTCTCTTACTCCTAAAATAAGCTTTATCCCTAGTGTTTAACTGAGTTTCCACTGAAAGCCTGGGCTGTTATCAAGTTTCCTCCATCCTGTTTAGTCAGAATCTCCAACTTTGTCTCCCAAGGCTATGAGACTCCTAAAACTTCTGGTCAGCTCTTTAGCTACCCAGCTATTTCTGTCTGCTTGGTCTTTTCCCACATATGCACAGCTATGCTTGGTCAAATATCTCAAAGGGAAAATGTTGGGCATTTTGCTCTGCTCCAAGAACTTGGCTTAGAAGCTCTGAACTCTTAATTTCTGTATCCTCAAACCAATGAGGTTGCAGCAAGCTCTACGCTGCTGAGTTTTGCTTGTTCTCTATTTCACTTTGGGAATCAGCAAATGCCAATCTTGGCTCTCTCAAATCCTGGATCTTTTGGTTTCTCTTTTAAATCTTCAGATAATTTTTGTTTGTTTTCAGTTTTCAAAGCTGTTCTCAGTTGAAGAATCACTATGACTTTTCTGTCAAGATCAAAAGCTCAGTCTTCTCACCTAAAATCTAGGTCATATCATCTCCCTCATCTCAAGTACTTCAGCTGCTTTGAAATTAATTCTCTCATTTTCTAAAACTTTTGACTCCTCCCTATTCTGTATGCTCCATCCTATAAGTACACAGGTGGATCCAAAGCCCACCAACTGTAAACACAAGTCCTTCCCTAACCCTCCAAGATCAGCCACAACCCTTTTGACTGCCCTCTTCCCGCTTCCTCACCTCCTATTTATTCCTCAAAGAATTTCATTCTGATTTCAAATCCCCTCACCCTATTGAATTTACTTAATATTGCCAACTACCTCTTTGTTGCTAAATAACTAGTTTCCTGACTCTTTTTCTTTTTGACTGCTTACCAGCTTTTAACAGTCAACTACTTCTTCATCTTAAAATATTGCTATTCTTTGGACATTGTTTCTCCTAGTACTGTTTCCAACTCTTTGTCTTACTTCTCTGTTGGTTTTCAATTTCCTTTGCAAGCTCTAATCTAATCTTCCAATCTCATGTTTAAAATTTGCTTTTATTATTAAATATTCTGTCCATATAAAAGAATATGTTCTCATTTTTTATCTTTCTCTCTCCTAACAATCTTGGTTGTCATTCTGATTTTGTGATTATTGCCCTGCTTTTTTATTACAGTTTTTCAATATATGTATGTATTCTACCAACATATTGAAAGTTTTGCCTACTTTCAATTTTATATTGATAGCAGTATACAGTATCTATTCTTCTCTTTTTCCCCCAATAATATTGACTTGAGATTCATTCATGTTGAAACTATACTTAATTCTCACTTTTATGTTATTGAAGTTCCAAACATTATTAATTTTCTTATAGATAAACCCGTGGATTTTTTGTTTCTTTTTTTCTTTTACAAACAATGCTAATTGAATGTTCTTATACATATCCTTTGGTACACAAGTATACACATTTATTTAGGTATATACTTAGATCTACAATTGGGAAATTATATGACATGAATACTTTCAACCTTACAAAATAATTCTAAACTTAATGTTTAAATTACTTGTGCCAATTTTCATTATGTAAAAATTCTTGTTGTACTGTTGTTCTACATTCTTACCAACATTTGTATTATCTGACTTTTTGATCTTTGTCAATCCATGGTTGCCCTTCCCATGTTTTAAAATGCTAGTATTTTTACTAGTCACTTTTAAAAATCACTCTCACATCATTCAGAAGTGATAAAATCCTCTCCCATTTCTATATTTATCACTTATATTTTTGTGGTTCAAAATGCATATTTTCATCTCAGACTTTCCTGCTCTGAGTTTTATATCCATTTCTAATTGTTTTCTTGACACTTTTTCTTGAATATATCACAATAAATAAAAGTTCATTGTGTCCAAAAATGAAATAATCTACCTTACTAGAATTGTTCTTCTTCCTATGATCCCTAACTCAGTAAAATGTGCCACCAAGCATCAAGTCACCTAAGTAAAAATACGGACATAATCTTGAATCACTTCTCTCCTTAACCAACTGCATACTCTCAGTCAGAAAGTCCTGTTTGCTTTATCTATAACTGATTTCTCTAATCCATTTACTTCTCTATGTCTCTGTTGAAAATGTCTACTTCCAGACATAAATAACACCTGACATCAGGCAGTCATAATAAGGATGGTGCTGAGGGACACCCTGGTAGAGGATGTGCCCTACTCACCTCCTAGTGGAAAAAAATTTTTTTAAATTACTGTTATAAACATGAAAGAACTGAGGAAAATTATAGAAAATTAGCTATGTAAATAAACAAGTTCAGCTTTATTAATTTTCGGACATTAAAAAATCACAGTGGATTCATAAGGATGAGAAATTTGAAGTAAAGGATGACTCTATCTTGGTGTAACATACCTGGTGATGGTATTTTAATTGTAACATCAATATCCAGCTCATTTCCTGTTGTTTTGCTCTCACTACCTTGTTTGCACTGTGGATATTTACACAGTTTTGCAAACTTAAGGTTATGTGTTCCTTACTCTCCTTTGGTAGTCCAATATTTTGGCTGTTGTTATTAATTTTTTTTTTTGGTCTGGACAAATGTGATTAATTATAATTTATTTCAAAACAAAATCTCTTTCCTTGAATCTTTCTAGCAAGTTCTCAGTAATTATGCCTCTCTAACAGCTTAAAACCACTGGTATCTATCTTCCTGGTCCCTTATTTCAGTTTTTGTTGTTGTTGTTGTTCTCTCTCATTCTTATTCCATACACTCCAAAGAAATGTCTGAATACAATTTATCTTCCCGTATATGTCTTCAGGGAGAAAATGCAGTAATCATAGAATAACATTCTTGTCTTCATATCAATGAATAATTTATAGTGGGTTTTCACAATAAATTATTCATTGATATTCAATTTATACATTAATCTTGTTGAATTTGTTATATATATGTATATATACAAACAATATATACGACTGTGTATAACAATGCATATGAGTATATAAAAATAATACATAGATATACACATTCTTGAGTGAGAAGGACCCACTCACCCACCCTTGTTATGCTAACTATATTATTTAGGGCATATAACACTAGCTGTTTCAACAAACAGATCCCCAAATCTTAGTGATTTAATCCAACTGAAGTTAATTTCTTGGTTATGTAAAATCCAATAAGGTGTTCAGCAGATGGCACAGTCACCTCTATGTATTAATTCTAATATCACTAAAGGTTTCAGTGATTTCCACTACATCAATTGAATTTATTTGGAAGATAAAGGATATGAGAGTGTGAATGATTTCATGCAAGGGTTTTCATTTTAATTTATGCTTTAATGGACCAAGAATATACATGACAGATCTCAACTCCATCATCATTAAATTGGCAAATGTTACCTGGTTTGTACCAATAACATTTTCTGCCACAATAGAAAACTAGTGGACTGAACCCTTAATTGTGTTAAATAATCCAGTCCTCCCATCCCATACTTTTCTTAGATCATAACTTCCATTTACACCTACATTTATTTACATTGCTTGAGAATTTGGTATTATATTTATAGACGCAATATTTCCTTCTAAATTTTTTTTTTTTTAGGAGAAAGAGAGCACATTGCTCAGTGGATTTGTATTCTGTTTCATATGTCTAGCATACCATGTTATATATTCTTGGCCTCAGAGTAGTCACTTACTAATTGCTTGCTAAATTATATTTTCAAGATTGCATTATGACATGTATATTTTCTATGAGTTATTCATTCAGACAATATTTTATATGTGTATATTTGTATCCATATGGTTGTATCAAGATAGAAAGGCAGGAAGAGATTAATAATTATAGCCTAAAAAATAGGACCAAGAAAACACTCTGGTAGAAGACTAAAATATTCAGCTTGTTTTCAACAATGATCAGAATTACAGGATTAGCTAGTTCACTTTTTCTATTTTGACATTGTCTAACCCCCTCATCAATTTTGGCTCATCAAGTATTTGCATATGTATAGAAAAAGACTTTTAGGTTATTATAATTTAAAGTAATTGAGATAATTTGGGTTGATTATTATTATATCAATAATATCTACCCCATGAGTCTATTCTGAGAATAACACATGCTTTCAATAAATCATGAAACAAACTTCATTGTGGTATAATAAATCTATGAAATTTTGTTTTACTGTTTCATGAATTTTTTTTCCTCTCCCAAACTATTTTCTTAAGAAAATATGCTTTCCAAAGGTTTCTCCATACTGCCACCAGAGTTATCTAATGTATACATTTGATTATATTATTTCTCTTCATAGAATGCTTTAGTGGCTCTGTATGACTATGAGACAAGAGATCTCTATAATCCTTTCCCTTGGTAGTCCATGTTTTACATGTCATGATCTAACAGTATTGAATTACTTAAAGTTAGAACAGGATATTATGTTGACTCTTTCTGCTATCATTCATGCTATTCTTTTTATTTAAAACTTCTTTTTCCCTTGACTGACTTTTTTTTTTAACATCTTTATTGGAGTATAATTGCTTTACAATGGAGTGTTAGTTTCTGCTTTATAACAAAGTGAATCAGCTATACATATACATATGTCCCCATATCTCCTCCCTCTTGACTGACTTTTTAATTCACACTGATCTTTCACAGCATAGGTGCCATCTTCCCAAAGAAGCTTTCTTTTATCCTCCTCTTCACAGGGATGAATAATGTTTTCCTTCCTGTATATTTCCTGTGCAATGTATAAGTTTGTTTTAGAATTATTTTCTAATTCTTTTACTGTCCTTCTAGACTATAAGTTCTCAGAGGGTAACAGAGGATGATTAATTTATCATATCTTATCCACAGTGATATTCCTAATACAGACTAGGTGTTCAGTTACTATATTTATTGAATTAAACTGGACTAATAATATATCACAGGGCATGGAAATACTGTCAAATGTTACAAATATTATTGAAATCTGTGTTTGATATCTAAATAATTCAGAGATTCATATACCTATTACTTAGACATCAGTTGTCATAATTTGGGTTCTGATTTCCAATAATCAACAACAATTCTTTGGCAAAATCATTGTTGTACCAGGTTCCCCTGGGACAAGTCTGCTTCAGGTTTGAAACTTTGATAGTTAAAATTCCTCTTTCTAATCTGTATTACAAATAACTCTAAAATTGTTGGGAGTATTCCATGAAAAATAAATGTTAATAAGTAGCTGCTTCCACCATTATTCTTGGTAGAATTCTATTCTTCATAATCCAGTATAGATCTGTCTAGGGAGATAGGGAATTAAAGAGGAGGCAAAACATTCACATGGAGAAACAACACACAACTCTGGTATTCAGACTTTTAAAAATCGACATAAAACTTTCTTCCAAGAAAAAAAAAAAAATTACAGAAAAACTCAATATATAAGATTGACAACAACATCCCTACTTAGGTTGAGGTAGTCCTGGGAGAGAAGGAGTCCTGTTTAACTGGCCGGTGTACACCATGTTGGCTTGAGGTCAATTTGTGAAACAGTTAGGACTTCTACATTCTGAAAACAGCTCAGTCAAAGCCTCTGATTTATTACCTTAGTGAAGATATCTTTTTAATCAAGTAAGAGTCATTGGAATACTTAATTTCATTTTGTTCTAAAATTAAATGCAGACATTCTTTTTTTTTTTTTTTTTAAACATCTTTATTGAAGTAAAATTGCCTTACAATGGTGTGTTAGCTTCTGCTTTATAACAAAGTTAATCAGTTATACATATACAATATGTTCCCATATCTCTTCCCTCTTGTATCTCCCTCCCTCCCACCCTCCCCATCCCACCCCTCTAGGTGGTCACAAAGCACTGAGCTGATCTCCCTGTGCTATGCGGCTGCTTCCCACTAGCTATCTCTTTTACATTTGGTAGTGTATATATGTCCATGACACTCTCTCACCCGGTCACATCTCACCCCACCCCCTCCCCATATCCTCAAGTCCATTCTCTAGTAGGTCTGTGTCTTTATTCCCGTCTTGCCACTAGGTTCTTCATGGCCTTTTTTTTTTTTTCCCTTAGATTCCGTATATATGTGTTAGCATACTGTATTTGTTTTTCTCTTTCTGACTTACTTCACTCTGTATGACAGACTCTAACTCCATCCACCTCATTACAAATACCTCCATTTCATTTCTTTTTACGGCTGAGTAATATTCCATTGTATATATGTGCCACATCTTCTTTATCCATTCATCTGTCGATGGATATTTAGGTTGCTTCCATGTCCTGGCTATTGTAAATAGAGCTGCAATGAACATTTTGGTACATGACTCTTTTTGAACTATGGTTTTCTCAGGGTATATGCCCAGTAGTGGGATTGCTGGATCGTATGGTAGTTCTATTTGTAGTTTTTTAAGGAACCTCCATACTGTTCTCCATAGTGGCTGTATCAATTTACATTCCCACCAACAGTGCAAGAGAGTTCCCTTTCCTCCACACCCTCTCCAGCATTTATTGTTTCTAGATTTTTTGATGATGGCCATTCTGACCGGTGTGAGATGATATCTCATTGTAGTTTTGATTTGCATTTCTCTAATGATTAATGATGTTGAGCATTCTTTCATGTGTCTGTAGGCCATCTGTATATCTTCTTTGGAGAAATGTCTATTTAGGTCTTCTGCCCATTTTTGGATTGGGTTGTTCGTTTTTTTGTTATTGAGCTGCATGAGCTGCTTGTAAATCTTGGAGATTAATCCTTTGTCAGTTGCTTCATTTGCAAATATTTTCTCCCATTCTGATGGCTGTCTTTTGGTCTTGTTTATGGTTTCCTTTGCTGTGCAAAAGCTTTTAAGTTTCATTAGGTCCCATTTGTTTATTTCTGTTCTTATTTCCATTTCTCTGGGAGCTGGGTCAAAAACAATCTTGCTGTGATGTATGTCATAGAGTGTTCTGCCTATGTTTTCCTCTAAGAGTTTGATAGTGTCTGGTCTTACACTTAGGTCTTTAATCCATTTTGAGTTTATTTTTGTGCATGGTGTCAGGGAGTGTTCTAATTTCATACTTTTACATGTATCTGTCCAATTTTCCCAGCACCACTTATTAAAGAGGCTGTCTTTTCTCCACTGTATATGCTTGCCTCCTTTATCAAAGATAAGGTGACCATATGTGCGTGGGTTTATCTCTGGGCTTTCTATCCTGTTCCATTGATCTATATTTCTGTTTTTGTGCCAGTACCAAACTGTCTTGATTACTGTAGCTTTGTAATATAGTCTGAAGTCAGGGAGCCTGATTCCCCCAGCTCCATTTTTCGTTCTCAAGATTGCTTTGGCTATTCGGGGTCTTTTGTGTTTCCATACAAATTGTGAAATTTTTTGTTCTAGTTCTGTGAAAAATGCCAGTGGTAGTTTGATAGGGATTGCATTGAATCTGTAGATTGCTTTGGGTAGTAGAGTCATTTTCACAATGTTGATTCTTCCAATCCAGGAACATGGTATATCTTTCCAGCTATTTGTATCATCTTTAATTTCTTTCATCAGTGTCTTATAATTTTCTGCATACAGGTCTTTTGTCTCCTTAGGTAGGTTTATTCCTAGATATTTTATTCTTTTTGTTGCAATGGTAAAAGGGAGTGTTTTCTTAATTTCACTTTCAGATTTTTCGTCATTAGTGTATAGAAATGCAAGAGATTTCTGTGCATTAATTTTGTATCCTGCTACTTTACCAAATTCATTGATTAGCTCTAGGAGTTTTCTGGTAGCATCTTTAGTATTCTCTATGTATAATATCATGTCATCTGCAAACAGTGACAGCTTTACTTCTTCTTTTCCGATTTGGATTCCTTTTATTTCTTTGTCTTCTCTGATTGCTGTGGCTAACACTTCCAAAACTATGTTGAATAATAGTGGTGAGAGTGGGCAACCTTGTCTTGTTCCTGATCTTAGTGGAAATGGTTTCAGTTTTTCACCATTGAGGACAATGTTGGCTGTGGGTTTGTCATATATGGCCTTTATTATGTTGAGGAAAGTTCCCTCTATGCCTACTTTCTGCAGGGCTTTTATCATAAATGGGTGTTGAATTTTGTTGAAAGCTTTCTCTGCATCTATTGATATGATCATATGGTTTTTCTCCTTCAGTTTGTTAATATGGTGTATCACATTGATTGATTTACGTATATTGAAGAATCCTTGCATTCCTGGGATAAACCCCACTTGATCATGGTGTATGATCCTTTTAATGTGCTGTTGGATTCTGTTTGCGAGTATTTTGTTGAGGATTTTTGCATCTATGTTCATCAGTGATATTGGCCTGTAGTTTTCTTTCTTTGTGACATCTTTGTCTGGTTTTGGTATCAGGGTGATGGTGGCCTTGTAGAATGAATTTGGGAGTGTTCCTCCCTCTGCAATATTTTGGAAGAGTTTGAGAAGGATAGGTGTTAGCTCTTCTCTAAATGTTTGATAGAATTCACCTGTGAAGCCATCTGGTCCTGGGCTTTTGTTTGTTGGAAGGTTTTTAATCACAGTTTCAATTTCAGTGCTTGTGATTGGTCTGTTCATATTTTCTATTTCTTCCTGGTTCAGTCTTGGCAGTTTGTGCATTTCTAAGAATCTGTCCATTTCTTCCAGGTTGTCCATTTTATTGGCGTAGAGTTGCTTGTAGTAATCTCTCATGATCTTTTGTATTTCTGCAGTGTCAGTGGTTACTTCTCCTTTTTCATTTCTAATTCTATTGATTTGAGTCTTCTCCCTTTTTCTCTTGATGAGTCTGGCTAATGGTTTATCAATTTTGTTTATCTTCTCAAAGAACCAGCTTTTAGTTTTATTGATTTTTGCTATTGTTTCCTTCATTTCTTTTTCATTTATTTCTGACCTGATCTTTATGATTTCTTTCCTTCTGCTAGCTTTGGGGTTTTTTTGTTCTTCTTTCTCTAATTGCTTTAGGTGCAAGGTTAGGTTGTTTATTCGAGATGTTTCCTGTTTCTTGAGGTAGGCTTGTATTGCTATAAACTTCCCTCTTAGCACTGCTTTTGCTGCGTCCCATAGGTTTTGGGTCGTCGTATCTCCATTGTCATTTGTTTCTAGGTATTTTTTGATTTCCCCTTTGATTTCTTCAGTGATCACTTCGTTATTAAGTAGTGTATTGTGTAGCCTCCATGTGTTTGTATTTTTTACACATCTTTTCCTGTAATTGATATCTAGTCTCATAGCGTTGTGGTCGGAAAAGATACTTGATACGATTTCAATTTTCTTAAATTTACCAAGGCTTGATTTGTGACCCAAGATATGATCTATCCTGGAGAATGTTCCATGCTCACTTGAGAAAAATGTGTATTCTGTTGTTTTTGGGTGGAATGTCCTATAAATATCAATTAAGTCCATCTTGTTTAATGTATCATTTAAAGCTTGTGTTTCCTTATTTATTTTCATTTTGGATGATCTGTCCATTGATGAAAGTGGGGTGTTAAAGTCCCCTACTATGATTGTGTTGCTGTCGATTTCCCCTTTTATGGCTGTTAGTATTTGCCTTATGTATTGAGGTACTCCTATGTTGGGTGCATAAATATTTACAATTGTTATACCTTCCTCTTGGATCGATCCCTTGATCATTATATAGTGTCCTTCTTTGTCTCTTATAATATTCTTTATTTTAAAGTCTATTTTGTCTGATATGAGAATTGCTACTCCAGCTTTCTTTTGATTTCCATTTGCATGGAATATCTTCTTCCATCCCCTCACTTTCAGTCTGTATGTGTCTCTAGGTCTGAAGTGGGTCTCTTGTAGACAGCATATATATGGGTCTTGTTTTTGTATCCATTCAGCCAGTCTGTGTCTTTTGGTGGGAGCATTTAATCCATTTACATTCAAGGTAATTATCGATATGTATGTACCTATTCCCATTTTCTTAAATGTTTTGGGTTTGTTATTGTAGGTGTTTTCCTTCTCTTGTGTTTCTTGCCTAGAGAAGTTCATTTAGCATTTGTTGTAAAGCTGGTTTGGTAGTGCTGAACTCTCTCAGCTTTTGCTTGTCTGTAAAGGTTTTAATTTCTCCATCACATCTGAATGAGATCCTTGCTGGGTAGAGTAATCTTGGTTGTAGGTTTTTCTCCTTCATCACTTTAAGTATATCCTGCCACTCCCTTCTGGCTTGCAGAGTTTCTGCTGAAAGATCAGATGTTAACCTTATGGGGAGTCCCTTGTGTGTTATTTGTTGTTTTTCCCTTGCTGCTTTTAATATGTTTTCTTTATATTTAATTTTTGACAGTTTGATTCATATGTGTCTTGGCGTGTTTCTCCTTGGGTTTATCCTGTATGGGACTCTCTGTGCTTCCTGGACTTGATTAACTATTTCCTTTCCCATATTAGGGAAGTTTTCAACTATAATCTCTTCAAATATTTTCTCAGTCCCTTTCTTTTTCTCTTCTTCTTCTGGGACCCCTATAATTCGAATGTTGGTGCGTTTAATGTTGTCCCAGAGGTCTCTGAGACTGTCCTCAGTTCTTTTCATTCTTTTTTCTTTATCCTGCTCTGCAGTAGTTATTTCCACCATTTTATCTTCCAGGTCACTTATCCTTTCTTCTGCCTCAGTTATTCTGCTATTGATCCCATCTAGAGTATTTTTAATTTCATTTATTGTGTTTTTCATCGTTGCTTGGTTCCTCTTTAGTTCTTCTACGTCCTTGTTAAATGTTTCTTGCATTTTGTCTATTCTATTTCCAAGATTTTGGGTCATCCTTACTATCATTATTCTGAATTCTTTTTCAGGTAGACTACCTATTTCCTCTTCATTTGTTAGGTCTGGTGTGTTTTGACCCTGCTCCTTCATCTGCTGTGTGTTTTTCTGTCGTCTCATTTTGCTTATCTTACTGTGTTTGGGGTCTCCTTTTCACAGGCTGCAGGTTCATAGTTCCCGTTGTTTTTGGTATCTGTCCCCAGTGGCTAAGGTTGGTTCAGTGGGTTGTGTAGGCTTCCTGGTGGAGGGGACTATTGCCTGTGTTCTGGTGGATGAGGTTGAATCTTGTCTTTCTGGTGGGCACGTCCACGTCTGGTGGTGTGTTTTGGGGTGTCTGTGGCCTTATGATTTTAGGCAGCCTCCCTGCTAATGGATGGGGCTGTGTTCCTGTCTTGCTAGTTGTTTGGCATAGGGTGTCCAGCACTGTAGCTTGCTGGTCGTTGAGTGAAGCTGGGTCTTGATGTTGAGATGGAGATCTCTGGGAGATTTTTGCCGTTTGGTATTACGTGGAGCTGGTAGGTCTCTTGTGGACCAGTGTCCTGAAGTTGGGTCTCCCACCTCAGAGGCACAGCCCTGATGCCTGGCTGGAGCACCAAGAGCCTTTCATCCACACAGCTCAGAATATAAGGGAGAAAAAAATAGAAAGAAAAAAAGAGGATAAAATAAAATAAAATAAAGCTATTATAATAAAAAATAAGAAAAAAAATTATTAAGAGTAAATGTATTCAGAGAAAAATTTTTTTTTAATTTTTAAAAATAGATTTATTAATTTTTTATAGTAAAAAATAAGAAAAAAATTTTTAAGAAAAAAATTTATTAAGAAAAAAAGATTTTAATTTTTTAAAATAAAAAATATAAGAAAACTTATTAAAAACTTTTTTAATTACTAAAAATAGAAAATATGGAAAAAATTATTAAGAAAACATATTAG
The DNA here is from genome assembly GCF_009873245.2 of Balaenoptera musculus. NCBI lineage: Eukaryota > Metazoa > Chordata > Mammalia > Artiodactyla > Balaenopteridae > Balaenoptera > Balaenoptera musculus. Next base: position 28,617,128 of record NC_045804.1, read on the forward strand.
GAAAAAAAAATTTTTTAAGTAAAAAAAAAAAAAAAAAAAAAAATGGATGGACCTAACCCTAGGACTGATGGTGAAAGCAAAGCTATACAGACAAAATCTCACCCAGAAGCATACACATATACACTCACAAAAAAAGGAAAAGGGGAAATTAATATATCCTGCTCCTAAAGTCCACCTTTTGAATTTGGGATGATTCGTTGTCTATTCAGGTATTCAACAGATGCAGGCACATCAAGTTGTTTGTGGAGCTTTAATCCGCTGCTTCTGAGGTTGCTGGGAGAGATTTCCCTTTCTCTTCTTTGTTCGTACAACTCCCCGCGTTCAGCTTTGGATTTGGACCCGCCTCTGCATGTACGTCGCCTGAGGGCATCCGTTCCCCGCCCAGACAGAACGGGGTTAAAGGAGCAGCTGCTTCGGGGGCTCTGGCTCACTCAGGCCAGGGGAGGGAGCAGTACGGAGGAGGCGGGGCGAGCCTGCGGCGTCAGAGGCGTCGTGACGTTGCAGCAGCCTGAGGCGCGCCGTGTGTTCTCCCGGGGGAGTTGTCCCAGGATCACGGGAGCCTGGCGGTGGCGAGCTGCACTGGCTCCCGGGAGGGGCAGTGTGGAGAGTGACCTGTGCTCGCACACAGGCTTCTTGGTGGCGGCAGCAGCAGCCTTAGCATTTCCTACCAGTCTCTGTGGTCCGCGCTGTTAGCCGCGGCTCGCGCCCGCCTCTGGAGTTCCTCTAGGCGGCGCTCTGAATCCCCTCTCCTTGCGCGCCGCGAAACAAAGAGGCAAGAAAAAGTCTCTTGCCTCTTCGGCGGCTGCAGACCTCCTCTCCGGCTCCCTCCCGGCTCGCCGCGGCACGCCAACCCCTTCAGGCTGTGTTCACGCCGCCAACCCCAGTCCTCTCCCTGCGATCCGACCGAAGCCCGCGCCTCAGCTCCCAGTCCCGCCCGCCCCAGCGGGTGAGCAGACAAGCCTCTCGGGCTGGTGAGCGCTGCTCGGCACTGAGCCTCTGTGCGGGAATCTCTCCGTTTTTCCCTCTGCGCCCCTGTTGCTGTGGGATCTGCGCTGGTAGCCGCACCTCGCACCCGTCTCTGGATTTCGTTTAGGCAGCGCTCTGAATCCCCTCTCCTTGCGCGCCGCGAAACAAAGGGGCAAGAAAAAGTCTCTTGCCTCTTCGGCAGCTGCAGACTTTTTCCTGGACTCCCTCCCGGCTAGCACCAAAGCCCGAGCCTCAGCTCCCAGCCCCCGCCCGCCCCGGCGGGTGAGCAGACAAGCCTCTCGGGCTGGTGAGTGCTGGTTGGCGCCGAGCCTCTGTGCGGGAGTCTCTCCGCTTTGCCCTCCGCACCCCTGTGGCTGTGCTGTCCTCCGTGGCTCCGAAGCTTCCCCTCTCTGCCACCCGCAGTCTCTGCCCACAAAGGGGCTTCCTAGTGCCTGGAAACCTTTCCTCCTTCACGGCTCCCTCCCACTGGCGCAGGTCCCATCCCTATTCTTTTGTCTCTGTTATTTCTTTTTTCTTGTACCCTACCCAAGTACGTGGGGATTTTCTTGCCTTTTGGGAGGTCTGACGTCTTCTGCCAGCGTTCAGTGGGTGTTCTGTAGGAGCAGTTCCACGTGTAGATGTATTTCTACTGTATCTGTGGGAAGGAAGGTGATCTCCGTGTCTTACTCTTCCGCCATCTTGCCTATCAATTCCGCAGACATTCTTAATCTCAGTTATTTGTTTGAATCATATAATTGGACCTACTTTACAATTTTCTTCTCTGTTGCTTTTAAACATATTGTGCTTAAATTTTCTTTCTTTCTTTTTTTTTTTTTTTTTGCTTTCTGCTGTCCTAATTAAATTTTCTTTGTTTGGTGAATTATACAATTACTAATGAAAGTTTCCAGGTATAGGTTTATTTTTGTTTATATTGCTTAGGAATTGGTGTCTTTCTTCTATCTAAGAACTCTTGTCTTTCTCAGTTAATGAAAATTCACTGAATCTCTTCACATAATAACTCTTTCTGTCAAAAATATTTTCTCTTTTTTTTTCTTATGAAGCTCAATTCAAATTATGTTGTGTCATCTACTACCTTCCAAGTTTTCTTTACCTCTCTTTCATATTTTCATATCTATCTCTTTATACTGTATTATCCTAATTTTCTCATTTTAAACTTCTAATTCACTAGTTATCAGCTGTTTAATCTACCTATGAATTTTATTTTATTTCATTGATTGTATTTTATGTCTAAAAATTCAGCATGGGTCTATGTAAAAATCTATCTACACTTATTGTATAGTGTTTTCCTTTTATTTGGTTTTTAGTCCTTCAAAATATACCTGTCAACATTTTAAGCATATTTATGTTACAGTCACTTTCAGATTATTCAACTATTCTCAGTTCTTGGGCTATTGTTGTTTATGTGTGGACTCTTTCTTATAATAGTGTGTTTTCTCATGTGATCTGTAATTATTTTGTATCCATGTTTCCTGTTCAGCTTGCGTCTTTTATTCTGTATGGTTTCTGTATATCCTGAGTTATCAAAGTATTTAAATAGAATGGTTTCTGTTTGGCTTCTGTGAAGTATCTCAGGAATTTCAATTGTCCGACCAGATTTTATTTATTTCTTCTTTTGTGATCCTTGCACCATGTAGATATTATAAATTTGGGTTCCCTACTTAAATACATACATGCCTGGGGTTTTAATATTTATTTCCTCATCCAAAGCTGAGAAAGAAGAAAAACATTTGTAACTTTGCTGAATAATGGACAAATTTTGTTTAGATCATGGGGATAGGTAGTACTTTGGGGCTCAGTTTAAGCAACAGGAAAAGTTCTAGTTTCTTCTATAACTTTTATTCATAATTGAATCTTTAGGATCTTTTCCTGGTCTAAACACTTCATGGATTCCTACCTTATCAGCCTTGCCTACCATGTTGATTTAATTTCTTTATTTCAAGCATCTGGGTGAATTGCCTTTCTTTGGTATGACTTGGGTGTGCATTTTAAATGTTTTATCAATCACTTTGTGTGTGTGTTTTTGTGTTAGTTGATAAGGTGAAACATTTGAGTACATTCTGCCATGTTGCCTGAATCTAATCATTTGTTTTAGAGAAGAAATTATTTAGTTATGAGCAGTAATGGGCACGGAGTAAATAAGCATGGATGACAAAAAGAATTTTCCTCTCTATTTCTAGATAAATCAGAATATACACCTTCTTTTAAGTGATTTAAAATATATATACATTACACTGCATAAAGATCCTTTTTATTTTTCTTAGGTTGGATATCTGGAAACATTATTCCAATATCTTTCATGAAGATACAAAGCTGCTAGAAGGGCTTTTTATATTATTACTCTGAAATTTGTAGAACAGTTGGATTCATTGAAAGAAAGGTAAAATCCATCTAAACGTGTCTCTAACTGAATTATTTTCCATTCTCCTCCTGATAGACTTTCAGCTGTTATTGAAAAAATAGTTTTTGAGCTTTGGAACCCCTTCAGCAAATATGCTTGCTACAGGGAAAAATCTGAACTTTCCTGAATCTATGAATACATGCCTAGTTTGAAAGTCAATATTTCCTACTGAAAAAATATATGAGGTGTGACAAAGAGGTAAGCTTGATTTTCAACAAGTACACAATTCTATATATATTCTAAATTATTTTGTTTAGACTCTCTGACTCTACTTACTAATGCAGAACTTCAGCTACTACTGTGCCTCCCTACTCATTTCTTTATAGTATTATTGGAAACATCCAGAAGGTTTCAAACAGTTACCATGAGGGGTCTCCAGGTTCTACCTGCTCCTTCTTCCCCCAAGTAATTAACTTCTACTTCATTCCTTGGCTTCCCAAGTAATGAACACTTCAGGTTCATTCTCCACTCCATTACCCCCTTTAGATCCCATCATGACTCCAACACAGCAGACATCCTTTCATTGCTGTGCACTCACTGTGTTCTTCTAACCCCTCTACTGGCCATAGAATGTGCTTGGCATGCAGGTTTCACTGCCTGAACTGTTGCACTTGATTCTTTGGTTTGTCCACAAGGTTTTTGTAAAATAGGGAAAATTATTTTCATTTCTTTACATTTTACTCAAAAATGTAATGAGAAGCCAGAGCTACTTATTCTCCAATGTCTTACAACAGTCATAGGAAACCCCCAATGTAATTTTCCCTACCACTATGTGACTCAAGTACTTGTCAGTTAGAGATTGGGTCAAAATAAATCAAATTTCCTTAGTCTTTCTTTGAAAGAGACACCTGTCAATTCAGTTCTGTCCCATAGCTTTGGCATACATGGCAGTGACCACAATATAGAACATATCTGAAAGCAGATCCTGAACAGAAAAAAAGCATAAGTAAAAAATAAAAACAAAAACAAGAAACTGATAAAATCCAAATAAAGTAATTTATTTATATGTTAGTATTATACCAGCATTAAAATTTTCTTAGTTTTGGTTCTAGGGTTCAAGATGGCAGAGGAGATGTTTGTGCATTCATTCCTTCTTGAGAGAACACCTAAATTACAACTAACTGCTGAACAATCATCAACAGGAAGACACAGGAACTCACCAAAAAAGATACTCCACAACCAAAGACAAAGGAGAAGCCACAATGAGATGGTAGGATGGGCACAGTAACAATAAAATCAAATTCCATAACTGCTGGGTGGGTGACCAACAAACTGGAGAACAATTATACCACAGAAGTCCACTCATTGGAGTGAAGCATCTGAGTCTAATGTCAGGCTTCCCAACCTGGAGATCCAGCAACGGGAGGAGGAATCCCCAGAGAATCAGACTTTGAAGCCCACTGGGATTTGATTGCAGGACTTTGACAGGACTGGGAGAAACAGAGACTCCACTCTTGGAGGGCACACACAAAATCTTGTGTGCACCAGGACCAAGGGGAAAGGAGCAGTGACCCCATAGGAGTCTGAACCAGACCTACCTGCTAGCATTGGAAGGTCTCCTGGGGGAGTGGGGGTGGCTGTGGCTCACTGTGGGGCCAAGGACACTGGCAGCAGAGGTTCTGGGAAGTACCCATTGGTGGGAGACCTCCTGGAGTCTACCATTAGCCCTACCAAAAAGCCTGCAGACTCCAGTGCTGGGTCACCTCAGGCCACAGAACCAACAGGGAGGGAACACAGCCCAACCCATAAGCAGACAAGTGGATGAAAGTTTTACTGAGCTCTGCCCAACAAAGCAACATCCAGTTCCACCTACCACCAGTGCCTCCCATCAGGAAGCTTGCACAAGCCTTTTAGATAGCCTCATCCACCAGAGGGCAGAGAGCAGAAGCAAGAAGAACTACAATCCTCTAGCCTGCAGAAAAAAACCAAAATCACCAAAAGATAGACAAAATGAAAAGGTACAAGATTATGTCTCAGATGAAGGAAAATGATAAAACCCCAGAAAAACAACTAAATCAACTGGAGATAGGCAATCTTCCAGAAAAAGAATTCAGAATAATAATAGTGAAGATGATCCAGGACCTTGGGAAAAGAATGGAGGCAAAGATTGAGAAGATGCAAGTAATGTTTAACAAAGACCTAGAAGAATTAAAAAACAAAGAGAGATGAACCATACAAAAATTGAAATGAAAACTATACTAGGGGCTTCCCTGGTGGTGCAGTGGTTGAGAGTCTGCCTGCCAATGCAGGGGACACGGGTTCGAGCCCTGGTCTGGGAAGATCCCACATGCCGCGGAGCAAATGGGCCCGTGAGCCACAATTACTGAGCCTGCGCGTCTGGAGCCTGTGCCCCGCAACAAGAGAGGCCTCGATGGTGAGAGGCCCACGCACCGCGATGAAGAGTGGCCCCCGCTTGCCACAACTAGAGGAAGCCCTCGCACAGAAACGAAGATCCAACTCAGCCATAACTAACTAACTAAATAAATAAAATAAAATTAAAAAAAAAAAAAAAAAAAAAAAAAAAAAAAAAAAAGAAAACTATACTAAAAGGAATCAATAGCAGAATATCTGAGGCAGAAGAACGGATAAGTGACCTGGAAGACAGAAAGGTGGAAAACTCTGCCATGGAACAGAGTAAAGAAAAAAGAATGAAAAGAAATAAAGACAGTCTAAGAGACCTCTGGAACAATATTAAGCACACCAACATTCACATTATTGGGGTTCCAGAAGGAGAAAGGAGAGATAATTCACATTATCATGGTCCCTGAAAAACTATTTGAAGAAATAAAGCTGAAAACTTCCCTAACATGGAAAAGGAAACAGTCACCCAAGTTCAGGAAGTGCAGAGAGTCCCAGGCAGGATAAACCCAAAGAGGAACATGCCAAGACACATAGTAATCAACTTGACAAAAATTAAAGACAAAGAAAAATTATTAAAAGCAACAAGGGAAAAACAACAAATAACATACATGGGAACTCCCATAAGGTTAACAGCTGATTTCTCAGCAGGAACTCTGCAATCCAGAAGGGTGTGGCATGATATATTTAAAGTGATGAAAGGGAAGATTCTATAACCAAGAATACACTACCCAACAAGGCTTTCATTCAGATTTGATGGGGAAATCAAAGCTTTACAGACAAGCAAAAGCTAAGAGAATTCAGCACCACCAGACCAGCTTTGCAACAAATGCTAAAGGAACTCCTCTAGGTGGGAAAGAGAATAGCAATTTAAAGCAACCTTGTAAATATATAGACTGCTATATCAAAACCTCATGGGAACAGCAAACTCAAAAACTACAATAGATACAAAAAACAAAAAAGAAAAAGCAACCCAAACAAGACACTAAGCATGGTCATCAAACCACAAATGAAGTGAACAAAAGAAGAAGGAAAGAAAAAAAGATCTGCAAAAACAAAGCCAAAACAATTAAGAAAATGACAATAGGAACACACATATTGATAATTACCTTAAATGTAAATGGAATAAATGAGCCAACTAAAAGACATTGACTGTCTGAATGGATATAAAAACAAGACCTGTATATATGCTGTCTACAAGAGACCCACGTCAGACCTAGGGACACATTTATAAGAGACAAAGAAGGACACTACATAACAATCAAGGGGTCAATCCAAGGAGAAGATATAACAATTTTAAACATATATGCATCCAACATAGGAGTGCTTCAATATATAAGGCAAATACTAACAGTCATAAAGGGAGAAATTGACAGTAACACAATAATAGTGGGGAACTTTTACACCCCACTTTCATCAATGGACAGATCATTCAGACAGAAAGTCAGTAAGGAAACACAGGCCTTAAATAACACATTAGAGCAGATGGACTTAATTGATATTTATAGAGCACTCCATCCAAAAGCAGAAAAATACATATTCTTCTCAAGTGCACACTGGACATTCTCCAGGATTGACCACTTCCTGGGCCACAAAGTGAGCCTCAATAAATTTAAGAAAATTGAGATCTTATTAAGCATCTTTTCCGTCCACAATGCTATGAGATTAGAAATAAACTACAAAAAAAAAACTATAAAAAACACCAACCCATGGAGGCTAAACAATATGCTACTAAACAACCAATGGATCACTGAAGAAATCAAAGAGGAAATCAAAAAATACCTAGAAACAAATGAAAATGAAAACAAAATGATCCAAAACTTACAGGATACAGCAAAAGCAGTTCTAAGAGGAAAGCTTATAGCAATGCAATCTTACCTCAGGAAACAAGAAAACTCTTAAATAAACAACCTAACCTTACACCTAAAGCAACTAGAGAAAGAAGAACAAACAAAAGCAAAAGTTAGTAGAAGGAAAGAAATCATAAATATCAGAGCAGATATAAATGAAATAGAGATGAAGAAGACAATAACAAAATCAATGAAATTAAAAACTGGTTCTTTGAAAAGATAAAACTGATAAACCTTTAGCTAGACTCATCAAGAAAAAAAGGGAGAGGACTCAAATCAATACAATTAGAAATTAAAAAGGAGAAGTTACAACTGACACCACAGAAATACAAAGGATCATAAGAAACTACTATATGCAACTGTTTGCCAATGAAATGGACAACCTGGAAGAAATGGACAAATTCTTAGAAAGGTACAGTCTCCCTAGACTGAACCAGGAAGAAATAGAAAATATGAAGAGACCAATCACAAGCACTGAAATTGAAGCAGTAATTTAAAAACTCCCAACAAATGAAAGCCCAGAACCTGATGGCTTCATAGGCAAATTCTATCAAACATTTAGAAAAGAGCTAACACCTATCCTTCTGAAAGATTTGCAGAGGAAGGAAAACTCCCAAACTCATTTTATGAGGCCACCATGACCCTACCAAAACCAGACAAAGATACCACAAAAAAAGAAAATTACAGACCAATATCACCGACGAACCTAGACACAAAAATCCTCAACAAAATACGAGCAGTTCAAATCCAACAATACATTAAAAGAATCATAAACCATGATCAAGTGGGATTTATCTCAGGGATGCAAGGATTTTTCAATATCCACAAATCAATCAACAAATTGAAGAATAAAAACCATATGATAATCTCAATAGATATAGAAAAAACTTTGACAAAATTCAAAACCCATTTATGATAAAAACTCTCCAGAAAATGGGCATAGAGGGAACCTACCTCAACATAGTAAAGACCATGTATGACAAACATACAGCTAGCATCAAACTCAAAGGTGAAAAGCTGAAAGCATTCTTCTAAGAAACAAGACAAGGATGCCCAATCTCACCACTTTTATTCAACATAATTTTGGAAGCCCTAGCTATGGCAATCAGAGAAGAAAAAGAAATAAAAGGAATCCAAATTGGAAAGAAGAAATTAAACTGTCACTGTTTGCAGATGACATGATACTATACATAGAAAATCCTAAAGGCACTACCAGAAAACTACTAGAGCTCATAAGAGAATTTGGTAAAGTTGCAGGCTACAAAATTATTACACAGAAACGTGCTGCATTTCTGCATGCTAACAATGAAAGGTCAGAAAGAGAAATTCAAAAACAATCCCATTTACCATTGCATCAAAAGAATAAAATACCTAGGAATAAACTTACTTAAGGAGACAAAGACCTGTACTCCAAAAACTAAAAGATGCTGATGAAAGAAATTGAAGCGAAGAAAATCCAAACAGATGGAAAGATATACCATGTTCATGGATTGGAAGAATAAATATTGTACTATTGAATACTACAGTATTCAAGGCAATCCACAGATTCAATGCAATACCTGTCAAGTTACCATGGCATTTTTCACAGAATTAGAACATGAAACCGTAAAATTTGTATGGAGACACAAAAGACCCTGAATAGCCAAAGCAATCTTGAGAAAGGAAAATGGAGTAATCAGGCTCCCTGACCTCAGACTATACTACAAATGTATAATCATCAAAACAGTATGGTAGTGGAACAAAAATAGAACAATATCTCAATGGAACAGGATGGAAAGCCCAGAAATAAATCCACGTACCTATGATCAATTAACGTATGACAAAGGAGGCAAGACTATACAATGGTGGAAAGACAATCTCTTCAACAGATGGTGCTGGGAAACCTGGACAGCTACATGTAAGAAAATGAAATTAGATAATTCTGTAACACCATTCACAAAAATAAGCTCAAATTGGATTAAAGACCTAAATGTAAGACTGGACACTATAAAACTCCTAGAGGAAAACGTAGGCAGAACACTCTCTGACATAAATTGCAGCAATATCTTTTCCTATCTGTCTCCCAGAGTAATGGAAATAAAAACAAAAATAAACAAATGGCACCTTATTAAACTCAAAAGCGTTTGCACAGCAAAGGAAACCATAAACAAAATGAAAAGACAACACACAGATTGGGAGAAAATATTTGCAAATGATGTGACTGACAAGGGATTAGTCTCCAAAAATTACAAACAGCTCATGCAGCTTTATATCATCAAAACAAACAACCCAATCAAAAAATGGACAGAAAACCTAAATAGACATTTTTCCAAGGAAGACATACAGATGGCCAAGAGACACGTGAAAAGATGTTCAACATCGCCAGTGATTAGAGAAATGCAAATCAAAACTACAATGAGCTATCACCTCACACCAGTCAAAATGGCTATCATCAAAAAATCCACAAACAGTAAATGCTGGAGAGGGTGTGGAGAGAAGGGAACTGTCCTGCACTGTTGGTGGGAATGTAAATTTGTATAACCACTATGGAGAACAGTATGGAGGTTCCTTAAAAAACTAAAAATAGAGCTACCATATGAACCTGCAGTCTTACTCCTGGGCATTTATCCAGAGAAAAACATGGTCCAAAAGGCTGCATGCACCACAATGTTCATTGCAGCATTGTTTACAATAGCCAAGACATGGAAGAAACCTAACTGTCCATGGACAGAGGAATGGGTAAAGAAGATGTGGTGCGATTGGAATATTATCAGCCATAAAAAAGAGTGAAATACACCATTTGCAGCATCATGGATGGACCTAGAGATTTTCATACTTAGTGAAGTAAGTCAGACAGAGAAAAAGAATATCGGATGATATCACTTATATGTGGAATCTAAAAAGAAATGATACAAATGAATGTATTTATGAAACAGAAACAGACTCACAGACATAGAGAATGAACTTATGGTTACCAGGGGGGAAGGGTGGAGGGAAAGGATAGCTAAGGACTTTGGGATTGACATGTACATGTTGCTATATTTAAAAATGATAACCAACAAGGACCTACTGTATAGCACAGGGAACTCTGCTCAATGTTATGTGGCAGCCTGGATGGGATGGGAGTCTGGGGGAGAATGGATAAATGTATATGTATGGCTGAGTAGCTTTGCTGTGCCCCTGAAACTATCACAACATTGTTAATCGACTATACTCCAATATAAAATAAAAAGTTAAAAAAATTCTTAGTTTCAATAAATATGCCATGGTTTTGTATGACATAAAATTAGGAGAAACTAGATTATGGTTACTAATACATTTTATTAGTCTTTACAATGCTCCTGTAAATGTAAAATTATTTCAAATATTCAAGTTTTCTTTAAAAAATTAGGTTCATTCTATAATTTAAAAGCCTCATGTGAATATACCCTCCCCTGTCTCTCCTAGGCCAGCTTTTAAGAATGAGGTACCATATTTCTAGGGAAGGAATGATGTATTCTGATCCTAAGGAGAATCTACTGTTTTATGGATGGTTTCTCCTAAAGGGAATGACCCTTGGTTAACTCAACCTTCAAGAGTCATAATTTGCTGGAAGAACATTATCACATGCCTAGTGTCTCAGTCAGAACTTGAACTTTAGGAACAAGTAACATACTTGGGTAGAGAAAGTTTCTGATAAGATAAGCATAAATATCTGACTTATAATTTTGCAAACCTTTTAAATTCTAAATCAGATAATCACCAGAAGCTGGCTTTCATGAATTATCTAATTCTAGATTAAAACTGTCAGTCCTTTTATAAAACAGAATAATTCAACGGTGAATATGAAATTGAAAATATAAGGAAAATCACTCTCAGAGGGCAGAAAACATTGATAAATTCTTGTAACATATTCCAGAGACCATTGCAATACAAATTAGGCAGGCTTCAAGATAAAATCTGATATCACAAGCTAATACCAACAAAACTCTGATTTTCAACTTCTCTTGTCCTGGTTATTAAAGTGGAAGACTAGTGATGATGAAGCATTTTCTGCCTTCTGTTCCTTCCAAGAAGCATCTTCAAAGAAATATGTGTGTGTATATTAGGGTATTTCATTACATATCCTTGGAATAAAATGGGCTCTTTTTTTTTCACTCTAAAGCTCTCTTCACTGAAAGAACAAATGTCATATCCCTCTGACTTTATTTTCCTTTAAGATCAGTTATTCCATGTTTGGTTTCTTCTCCAAACCACAGAAACAGATTAATGATGCAATTATCTTTATTTGTATTTGAATAACTCTGATGGCAAACCTCAGAGACATGTTGATTTCCCAAACTTTTTAAATAAATACCCCTTCTCACCAATCTCAAGTAAATAGCCACCTTCTTCCCCAGAAAGTGAATAACACAATGATCTCTTAATCAATAATCGAGGAAGGCCACATTGATATTCACTGATCCCAGACTTCTCTTGCTGAAAAAATTTTTTCTTTTTTTTTATATCATGAATTGGTTTTCTTTTTTTTTCTTTTTTTAAATTTATTTAATTAATTTATTTTTATTTTAGACTGTGCTGGGTCTTTTTTTTTTTCTTTCTTTTTTAGTCATCAATTTCATACACATCATTGTATACATGTCAATCCCAATCGCCCAATTCATCACACCCCCACCGCCACCCCCGGCAGTTTTCCCCGTTTTGTGTCCATATGTTTGTTCTCTACATCTGTGTCTCAATTTCTGCCCTGCAAACCAGTTCATCTGTACCATTTTTCTAGGTTGCACATATATGCGTTAATGTACGATATTTGTTTTTCTCTTTCTGACTTACACTCTATATGACAGTCTCTAGATCCATCCACGTCTCAACAAATGACCCAATTTCGTTCCTTTTTATGGCTGAGTAATATTCCATTGTATATATGTACCACATCTTCTTTATCCATTTGTCTGTCTTTGGGCACTTAGGTTGCTTCCATGACCTGGCTATTGTAAATAGTGCTGCAGTGAAAATTGGGGTGCATGAGTCTTTTTGAATTATGGTTTTCTCTGGGTATATGCCCAGTAGTGGGATTGCTGGGTCATATGGGAGTTCTATTTTTAGTTTTTTAAGGAACCTCCATAGTGTTCTCCATAGTAGCTGTATCAATTTACATTCCCACTAACAGTGCAAGAGGGTTCCCTTTTCTCCACACCCTCTCCAGAATTTGTTGTTTGTAGATTTTCTGATGATGCCCATTCTAACTGGTGTGAGGTGATACCTCTTTGTACTTTTGATTTGCATTTCTCTAATAATTAGTGATATTGTGCAGCTTTTCATGTGCTTCTTGGCCAACTGTATGTCTTCTTTGGAGAAAGGTCTATTTAAATCTTCAGCCCATTTCTGGATTGGGTTGTTTGTTTTTTTTAATATTGAGCTGCATAAGCTGTTTATATATTTTGGAGATTAATCCTTTGTCCGTTGATTCGTTTACAAATATTTTCTCCCATTCTGAGGGTTGTTTTTTCATCTTCTTTATGGTTTCCTTTGTTGTACAAAGCTTTGAAGTTTCATTAGGTCCGTTTGTTTATTTTTGTTTTTATTTCCATTACTGTAGGAGGTGGATCAAAAAAAATCTTGCAGTGATTTATGTCAAAGAGTGTTCTTCCTATGTTTTCCTCTAAGAGTTTTATAGTGTCCGGTCTTACATTTAGGTCTCTAATCCATTTTGAGTTTATTTTTGTGTATGGTGTTAGGGAGTGTTCTAATTTCATTCTTTTACATGTAGCTGTCCAGTTTTCCCGACACCAGTTATTGAAGAGACTGTCTTTTCTCCATTGTATATTCTTGCCTTCTTTGTCATAGTTTAGTTAACCATAGGTGTGTTGGTTTATCTCTGGGCTTTCTATCTTGTTCCATTGATCTATGTTTCTGTTTTTGTGCCAGAACTATATTGTCTTGATTACTGTAGCTTTATAGTATAGTCTGAAGTCAGGGAGTCTGAATCCTCCAGCTCTGTTTTTTTCCCTCAAGACTGCTTTGGCTATTCGGGGTATATTGTGTCTCCATACAAATTTTAAGATTTTTTGTTCTAGTTCCATAAAAAATGCCATTGGTAATTTGATAGGGATTGCACTGAATCTGTAGATTGCTTTGAGTAGTATATTCATTTTCAGAATATTGATTCTTCCAATGCAAGAGCATGGTATACCTCTCCATCTGTTGGTATCCTCTTTAATTACTTTCATCAGTGTCTTATAATTTTCTGCATACAGGTCTTTTGTCTCCCTAGGTAGGTTTATTCCTAGGTATTTTATTCTTTTTGTTGCAATGGTAAATGGGAGTGTTTCCTTAATTTCTCTTTCAGATTTTTCATCATTAGTGTATAGGAATGCAAGAGATTTCTGTGCATTAATTTTGTATCCTGCAACTTTACCAAATTCATTGATTAGCTCTAGTAGTTTTCTGGTGGCATCTTTAGGGTTCTCTATGTATAATATCATGTCATCTGCAAACAGTGACAGTTTTACTTTTTCTTTTCCAATTTGTATTCCTTTTATTTCTTTTTCTTCTCTGATTGCCGTGGCTAGGACTTCCAGAACTATGTTGAATAATAGTGGTGAGAGTGGACATCCTTGTCTCGTTCCTGATCTTAGAGGAAATGCTTTCAGTTTTTCACCATTGAGAATGATGTTTGCTATGGGTTTGTCATATATGGCCTTTATTATGTTGAGGTAGGTTCCCTTTATCCCACTTTCTGGAGAGTTTTTATCATAAATGGGTGTTGAATTTTGTCAAAAGCTTTTTCTGTATCTATTGAGATGATCATATGGTTTTTATTCTTCAATTTGTTAATATGGTTTATCACATTGATTGATTTATGTATATTGAAGAATCCTTGCATCCCTTGGTTAAATCCCACTTGATCGTGGTGTACGATCCTTTTAATGTGTTGTTGGATTCTGTTTGCTAGTATTTTGTTGAGGATTTTTGCATCTGTATTCATCAGTGATATTGGTCTGTAATTTTCTTTTTTTGTAGTATCTTTGTCTGGTTTTGGTATCAGGGTGATGGTGACCTCATAGAATGAGTTTGGGAGTGTTCCTTCCTCCACAATTTTTTAGAAGAGTTTGAGAAGGATGGGTGTTACCTCTCCTCTAAATGTTTGATAGAATTCACCTGTGAAGCCATGGGGTCCTGGACTTTTGTTTTTTAGAAGATTTTTAATCACAGTTTCAATTTCATTACTTGTGATTGGTCTGTTCATATTTGCTATTTCTTCCTGGTTCAGTCTTGGAAAGTTATACCTTTCTAAGAATTTGTCCATTTCTTCCAGGTTGTCCACTTAATTGGCATAGAGTTGCTTGTAGTAGTCTCTTAGAATGCTTTGTATTTCTACAGTGTCTATTGTAACTTCTCCTTTTTCATTTCTAATTTTATTGATTTGAGTCCTCTCCATCTTTTTCTTGATGAGTCTGCCTAATGGTTTATCAATTTTGTTTACCTTCTCAAAGAACCAGCTTTTAGTTTTATTAATCTTTGCTATTGTTTTCTTGGTTTCTATTTCATTTATTTCCGCTCTGATCTTTATGATTTCTTTCCTTCTGCTAACTTTGGGTTTTGCTTGTTCTTCTTTCTCTAGTTCCTTTAGCTGTAAAGTTAGACTGTTTATTAGAGATTTTTCTTGTTTCTTGAGGTAGGCTTGTATAGCTATAAACTTCCCTCTTAGAACTGCTTTTGCTGCATCCCATAGGTTTTTGGTCATCGTGTTTTCATTGTCATTTGTCTCTAGGTATTTTTTGATTTCCTCTTTGATTTCTTCAGTGATCTCTTGGTTATTTAGTAACGTTTTGTTTAGCCTCCATGTGTTTGTGTTTTTTACGTTTTTTTCCCTGTAATTGATTTCTAATCTCATAGCGTTGTGGTCAGAAAAGATGCTTGATATGATTTCAATTTTCTTAAATTTACTGAGGCTTGATTTGTGACCCAAGATGTGATCTATCCTGGGGAATGTTCCATGTGCCCTTGAGAAGAAAGTGTAATCTGCTGTTTTTGGATGGAATGTCCTATAAATATCAATTAAATCTATCTGGTCTATTGTGTCATCTAAAGCTTCTGTTTCCTTATTTATTTTCATTTTGGATGATCTGTCCATTGGTGTAAGTGAGGTGTTAAAGTCCCCCACTATTACTGTGTTACTGTCTATTTCCTCTTCTATAGCTGTTATCAGTTGCCTTATGTATTGGGGTGCTCCTATGTTGGGTGCATATATATTAATAATTGTTACATCTTCTTCTTGGATTGATCCCTTGATCATTATGTAGTGTCCTTCCTTGTCTCTTGTAACATTCTTTATTTTAAAGTCTATTTTATCTGCTATGAGTTTTGCTACTCCAGCTTTCTTTTGGTTTCCATTTGCATGGAATATCTTTTTCCATCCCCTCACTTTTAGTCTGAATGTGTCCCTAGGTCTGAAGTGGGTCTCTTGTAGACAGCATATAGATGGGTCTTGTTTTTGTATCCATTCAGCAAGCCTGTGTCTTTTGGTTGGAGCATTTAATCCATTCACGTTTAGGGGAATTATCAGTATGTATGTTCCTATTACCATTTTCTTAGTTGTTTTGGGTTTGTTTTTGTAGGTCCTTTTCTTCTCTTGTGTTTCCCACTTAGAGAAGTTCCTTTAGCCTTTGTTGTAGAGCTGGTTTGGTGGTGCTGAATTCTCTTAGCTTTTGCTTGTCTGTAAAACTTTTGATTTCTCCATTAAATCTAAATGAGATCCTTGCCAGGTAAAGTAATCTTGTTTGTAGGTTCTTCCCATTCATCACTTTAAGTATTTCATGCCACTCCCTTCTGGCTTGTAGAGTTTCTGCTGAGAAATCAGCTGTTAACCTTATGGGAGTTCCCTTGTATGTTATTTGTTGTTTTTCCCTTTCTTCTTTTAATAATTTTTCTTTGTCTTTAATTTTTGCCAAGTTAATTACTGTGTTTCTCGGCGTGTTTCTCCTTGGATTTATCCTCTATGGAACTCTCTGTGCTTCCTCTACTTGGGTGGCTATTTCCTTTCCCATGTTAGGGAAGTTTTCAACTATAATCTCTTCAAATATTTCCTCAGGTCCTTTCTCTCTCTCTTCTCCTCTGGGACCCCTATAATGCGAATGTTGTTGCGTTTAATGTTGTCCCAGAGGTCTCTTAAGCTGTCTTCATTTCTTTTCATTCTTTTTTCTTTATTCAGTTCTGCAACAGTGAATTCCACCATTCTGTCTCCAGGTCACTTATCCGTTCTTCTGCCTCAGTTATTCTGCTATTGATTCCTTCTAGTGTAGTTTTCATTTCAGTTATTGTATTGGTCATCTCTGTTTGTTTGTTCTTTAATTCTTCTAGGTCTCTGTTAATCATTTCTTGCATCTTCTCAATCTTTGCCTCCATTCTTATTCCGAGGTCCTGGATCATCTTCACTATCATTATTCTGAATTCTTTTTCTGAAAGGTTGCCTATCTCCACTTCATTTAGTTGTCTTTCTGGGTTTTTTTCTTGTTCCTTCATCTGGTATATAGCCCTCTGCCTTTTCATCTTGTCTGTCTTTCTGTAACTGTGGTTTTTGGTCCACAGGCTGCAGGATTGTAGTTTTTCTTGCTTCTGCTGTCTGCTCTCTGGTGGTTGAGGCTATCTAAGAGGCTTGATGGGAGGCTCTGGGGGTGGGTAGAGCTGACTGTTGCTGTGGCAGTCAGAGCTCTGTAAAACTTTAATCCACTTGACTGTTGATGGGTGGGGCTGGGTTCCCTCCCTGTTGGTTGTTTTGCCTGAGGCAACCCAACACTGGAGCCTACCTGGGCTCTTTGGTGGGGTTAATGGCCGACTCTGGGAGGGCTCACGCCAAGGAGTACTTCCCAGAACTTCTGCTGCCAGTGTCCTTGTCCCCACGGTGAGCCACAGCCACCACCCACCTCTGCAGGAGACCCTCCAACACTAGCAGGTATGTCTGATTCAGTTTCCCCTTGGGTCACTGCTCCTTCCCCTGGGTCCCGATGCACATACCACTTTTTGTGTGCCCTCCAAAAGTGGAGTCTCTGTTTCCCCCATTTCTGTCAAAGTCCTGCAATCAAATCCCAGTAGGCTTCAAAGTCTGATTCTCTAGGAATTCCTCCTCCCGTTGCCAGATCCCCAAGTTGGGAAGCCTGACGTGGGGCTCAGAACCTTCCCTCCAATGGGTGAACTTCTGTGGTATAAATGTTCTCCAGTCTGTGAGTCACCCACCCAGCAGTTATGGGATTTGATTTTACTGTGATTGTGCCCCTCCTACCATCTCAGTCTGGCTTCTTCTTTGTCCTTGGACATGGGGTATCTTTTTTGGTGAGTTCCAGTGTCCTCCTGTCGATGATTGTCCAGCAGCTAGTTGTGATCTTGGTGCTCTCACAGGAGAGAGTGAGCACGTCCTTCTACTCTGCCATCTTGGTTCCAATCCTTCAATTTTTTCTTCAGTATTCCTATTTTCCCTCCATTTTTTCAGATTATACAAACCTTACACTTTCCACCTCATCATGTTCGACCCATCAAGGTATCCTTTTCTTCCCTGCTTTCACCTCTCCATTTAGAACTTGCATACTGAAACAAAAGATGGAACTAATTCTTTCACACGAGATTGTAAATATATCTAATAAGTAGGCTGACTATATATCATGTAAATGAGGCCCCTTTTGAGATTAAATGGGGACATTAACCAAATGGGATACTAGGATAAGAGGCATATAGTGACATTGCCCAGGAGAACTGGACATATGATCAGACTACTTATAAAACTTAATGTGGTACTTTCCTCTAAGGAAAAGAAAGTTTAACAGCCAAAAAGCTGATATAAAAATAATAATTTCTAATCACTGAATTTCAAATACCAAGCAGTGTGTATGGGATTTTGACAAACAAGGGAGGTTGTCCCTGGACAATGTTTCTATTTTTCATCTCCAGCCCTTCATCTTTTGAGAAACATTAGCATTATATCTAGTATTAGATGTAATAAAAAATTTCTTGCATGTGCATAGTGTTTTAATGTTTTAAATTAGTATAATAGCTATTATCTTACTTAGACTACATAAGGACTCTATTGCACTTATGCAGATTAACACTGCTCCGTTTATAGATGAGAACACTGAGTCAAACTCTGAGTCCTCCTACAGAGGAGACACATAAAATGCTGATCATTCTAGTATATATAATGTGATGCCACTTAACAATAATCATCAATAGTATATTCTACAGAATAGTCTCATCACAGTATGCACAATAAGAGTGGGAAACTGTTTACCATATCTCCTTCTTGGGGACTTATAGTTCAGATTTTCCTGTTATAGGCTCTCATAAAAAACAAAACCTTTTAGATTATTCCCTAACTTACTTGGCCTGGGAACCCTTATGTTTCCCCATTAGTATTATCCTATTAATATCCTAGGGAATTTGTTTCTCATGGAAAAATCTCAGAAAAGCTTGGCTATGAATACCTGCTATTATGTAATAGTTAACATTGTGGCAAGATAAAGTTTGGAAACAAAATTCTTTATATCATTAGCCTAAAGAACACTATGTGCATCCTAAATTTTAAGTATATATCTCTGAAATATCTCTGAAATTGCAGACAGCACTGGAATGTTTTAGTTGAAATAACATTACTCTGCCCAGTTTCTAGCCTTTGAAATGGATTCACCTGTTCCCTGGAGTCTACATGTCATCTCTCCTCTATCCTCTCCCCTTTTTGCTGACCACCATCTCCAGGCCAGGAGGAGGCAACAAATACAAAAAAGGGGGAAAATACAAACAAGTTGGAGTTTTATTTTGTTTTGCTTTACTGATTCTGAGTTAATATGTTTAAATATTTTGAAGGAAGTATTTAGTTCTTATTATATAAAATATAATTAGTAGATTATTTGTGAAATAGTTGTACCATATTTGTTTTCAGCTTTGACCAATGGGTGACTCTCACTGTGTTTTATAGAGAAATTTTTTGAAAAGAACCTTAAGAATCAAGAGTAAAGTCCATCCTCAGTCAGGTCATTACCATGACTTTTGTTAAACATACACTTCAGTGGAAGATTTTTATCTTAAAATGTCTACAGATGAGTTTCCTATAGTGGCTGAGGTTAGTACAGCTGGAAAGAGCCCTCAGCTAGGCAGACTTGGCTGCTGCATAAACATGTTGACAGGGTGGACATATTATACTGTTCTAAAGAACTCTAACAGGCCATGCTCGTTTTATGCTATAATAGCACAAAATGTGTGCTATTCATTTCCCAGCCACACAAATGTTGGCTCTTCCTTATACATTCTTTAGTCATATTATTCGTAAGGAAAGGGGGAAAACCCCAAGAAAACTGACTGTACTTTCAATAGATTGTTTAATAACATTTTTCTCTTTCAAAAGTTGTGATATTGTCAGGAATCTGCTACCTAAATGGAAAAAATGTAACTTACATACTGTTATTTAATAAAAGATGTATGTAAGTCCTGAAAAAAAATTTAAGAATCAATACAAAAAAATAAGAGATTATGAAATGAAAATGCCAATGCCAGGTGTGGATAGAGTCTGGCCCAGGAAGCTGATGCTCTCTATAGAGCTGGGGATCTACTATTATAGAAAACTTTGCAGTAGGCATATAGTGATGCCAAGGAGTCAGGAGTTTGTGTTTTCCAGAATCAAGGCATTGAGTATATACCTACATTTACTAAGCTACTACTACATGCCAAATAATGTGGTAAACATATTTTTACTAACTAAATCCTCCCCAAATCTTAATGCTATAATATAGAATTCTCCTTTTACAGATGAGGAAAGTAAATCTTAGTGATATTATCAGATTAAGAAAGAGTTTAAAGATAAGTATATACTGAGCATCTAATATGTTTCAGTGTCTGTGTTGGGTGAATGAGGTATAGAAATAAAAATAATAATATCCTTGCCATCATGATTCTTAAATCTCCTTGAGAAAGTGAACCCAATGAACATAATTTTAAAACAACTACAGGAACAAGCATATCAATGACACTGTTCCACTCTAGTTAAGGGAGGGCTTCACACAAACTTTTCAGTCTCAATTGCTTCTTTTTATTAAAAAAATCTGTCTATTTCTGCCTACTTACTCATAGAAGTAGAGAAACATTCCTCTTTTCTACTCTGAAATGTAATATGAATGAGAAATAAGAGGAAAACAATTTATAATAAAATACTAAAAATTCAAAAAGAAAAATGCCCAGAAGGAACTATATTACAAGTCAAAACTTCCACTTACATTTTCTATAGTTACCCAGGGAAAGGGTGCCTGTGTACGGGGAGATAACCTTAAAAAGAATCATGCTCTAATTTGGTTACTGAAAAAGAAAGTGACAACTTCACACTTGTTATTGAAAAATAATCCAACTAAGGTGTATCAGAAATACTTTTTTATATGTTTGCTGTTGAAAAGTACCAGCCAGGGTTAATCCAGTACCTGGGAAAGACTTCCCAAATATTTGGTTTTGGCCATTAGTAGAGCACAGTCTTATTTTAGACGTGTCTCCACTTTTGGGAGTACAGCTAAAAAGGGGTTTAGAAGCTATTTCTTGTTGTTGATGTGGTGAACTCTTGATTTTTCAATGTGATGACTTCAAAGACAGTTCTTGCTTAGGTGAAGTTTGTATCTCCTGCTGAACCACAAGTCTCCTTTTGAGCACCCCCCACATTGGTGTTATAAGCAGAAGAAACCCTCAGTAGCATGTTCCCTATAAGCCCTGCAACGAGACTTTCTGAATGTTACTTTCCTGACCTCTGCTTTCCAAACTCCAAAAAGTATATTAGCCCATAATTCATTGAAATAAACCTTCTACTATTCTAAGAATTTAGAGGGCTTTGGTAAGGTAATTACCAAACCATAGCTGATCTTCATTATAAATGACACTTAAGATACTACTGGGTTCAATTAATGTCTAGGGGATGCAAAGTGGTCTTCAGGGAGAAAGTGATATGTGACTTGAGTCAAGAAAGTCAAACTGGCAATAATAAAGTGGAAAAATAGATCATTTAGAGGTGATGAGGGAATGGTATTGTCATATGGCAGAGAGAAAAGAGGGGAAGCAAGCTCTCTTGTGATTCTTGTAAGGGCACAAATCCCATTCATTAGGGTTCCATATTCATAACCCTACCTATCTAATCATAATTACTTCCCAAAGGCCTCATACCATCACATTGGTGGGTTGGCTTTCATAATATGAATTTTGGGGGAGACACAAGCATTCAGTCTATAACACCTATCAACATTTTAGTGATTTAAAATAAAACACAATTAAAACAAACAATCAAAACCATTGCAACTAGCCATCCTCAAGTTATCTTCATAAACTTTGAGGAGAGTGGATTGATGATTATTAAAGCTTCACTTTAAAATAGTAGGAAAAGAATAAGAAAAAAATGTGTCATGTGTTTTCAAATGATCATGGCCATGCATTCATAGAATGCGGTCGAGTTAGATTGTGATGGGTCTACATGAGATACACTCTCATGAAATGAATCAAAATATTAAGAAATTGTAATGATAATAATAACAGCTAATATTTACCTCATTTATTCCTTGTATAACCTTGGAGGTTTATGACCCATTTAGGTTAAACAACCTTGTGTCCCTTTGTTAGGAAAACAGCATATGTAACAAAATTTTTGCCCAACCACATTTTAATTATATTCACAATCATACGGCTATGTTTATATATTAATATTATAAACTACTTTTATACCTATTAATTAATTTGTCATAGTACTAAATTTATTTAAATTAATTTTCCTTAATTATAACAAAAGCAACATTCATGATTTATTTGATATCTACTCTTTTCTTGACACACATTTTCTTATACTTGCTCTCATACCATCCCCTTCCCCCCAACACGCATCCACAATGAAGTGATCACCTTTTTCCATATTACATACAAATAAGGAAACAAAAGCTCAGGGAAACTGGTCTAAATTTACACCTTTAATATTCCCCAGAACTACTGCTTAGATGCAAGTCATTTTTTTATTCTGTTCTAACACATTTGCCTTCACATTATGCTATAAGAGAAAGCCAGTGGAATATGAGTCATCTATTGTATTTTGCAATCAATGTTAGAATGGGCATGTAAATATTTCCTTTCTGTTTTAATCTTAAAGTCTAAGAAACCTTTAGCACTTTCCCATAAAACTAATTATTAGCAAATGGTTTAATCTCTCCTCTTTTACCAGGCACCACATTCACAAATTAAGGCATTGTTTAATTGATTACCCATTTGTTTCTGGAAGTGGTTGGTAATAGCATCTCCAGTGATCTACGACTTCTAAGATGTTTTACAATGTTTATTCACCAGGGGTAAGGATATGGACTGCTAGTGCATTGTCTCTGTCAGTAACTTGCTACCTAAATAAATCATTGATTTATTTTTGTTCCTTCCAGACAACAAGCATACTTAAGACAGGGAATTCTATAAGCAAGCTCTTGCTCCATCATTAAGTTTTTATATAGAGACTCCAGTGAACTCCTGCCAATAGGAAACCCATCTCCATTATCCTTCCACCTGTAAAAAGTTGGTGTCATCAGAGGCTGGAATACTGACAGGCTGGGGAGTTTAAGTCAGAAGTCTGACTCACAGAATATATTTAGGCTAGAGGTAAGTAGTGAATGTTGAAATTGAATGGTAATTGTGTCCAGTGGATTTCTCTTTCTACTAAAAAAATAGGAATGGACTTTTACAAATGTGACACTCTAGTAATAAATGTTTTGAAATGTCTATCTTGCCTCATTGAAAGACATATCCCTTCTCTAATTTCCAGACCTTACAGCCTCTCCTGGAAATTTTCTTCATCAGTTATTCTCTCTTTTATTTTTCATTCATTCATTCAATATATATTTGTAGAGATTCTGTTATATTCTATTTCTTGTGTTAGTCCCTGGAGAAGTAAAGTGAAAGTTAGATAAAACTCTCAGCTTTAGAGAGGTAAAAGTGATGTTCTACTCTGGAAGAGGGAAACAATGAACAAGTGAACACATACAATCATTACAGTTTAGGATAAGAGCCAGGAAATGAAAAAAGAAAGTAATTAGGTGTGATATTAAACTATTTTTCCCCCACAATCTCTACTACTGCCTCTTGTTTTAACCAGGGAAGTAGCATTTATGCGACCCTCCTGGCCTCTACATTTCAGTTTACCAAGGATAAGAATGGTGAGATCCTGCCAAAGGCAATGAGCCTGAATGTACTTTACACGTTGTACTAGCACTCTATTAGAGACCTGTTTTCCATACCAAGAATCATATCAAATTTTGCTAAATTATGAAAGTTTTTTGTTTAAAGAAAAAATGTATCAAAGTTTTTATTTTTTGGGGGGAGGCATGCCGACAAGCACAACAGGTTTATGTCCTGAGTACTGTTTCTTTTTTTGTTTTTTAATTAATTAATTAACTAATTAATTAATTTATGGCTGCATTGGGTCTTCATTATTGTGCATGGGCTTTCTGTAGTTGCAGCGAGCAGGGACTACTCTTCGTTGCAGTGCGCGGGCTTCTCACTGTGGTGGCTTTTGTTGTGGAGCGCAGGCTCTAGGCACATGGGCTTCAGTAGTTGTGGCGCATGGGCTTCAGTAGTTGTGGCTTGCGGGTTCTATAGTGCAGGCTCAGTAGTTGTGGCGCTCAGGCTTAGTTGCTCCGTGGCATGTGAGATCTTCCCAGACCAGGGCTTGAACCCGTGTCCCCTGCACTGGCAGGTGGATTATTAACCACTGTGCCACCTGGGAAGCCCTGAGTACTGTTTCTTAAATGATAAAATCCTTCTATGTTTTCCAGTTCCAGACTTAAGAAAAGTAGACACACTTTTAGCAAGGCCCACACCCAGCCTTTCTGGGTATGGTTTCTCCAGGACCCTCCCCTAGCTTCTCTCCAGGAGACGTCCTGGATATATCCAATTTTCTATCCCTTCCTTCATTTTTCCATTCAGTGTGTATTTGGCAAGCAAGCATTCAGTGTCTATAATGTGTGGCAAGCATGGTTTTAAGTGCTGGAGATAGAGCAGAAAACAAGACTAATGAAGAACTTTCTCGAGGAGAGGAGAAGGATAATAAACAAACAAATAGAAAGGAAAAATGTGAAATGGCAGTAAAGTGCTAAGCATAGAATTAACATAGAGCCTGGAAACAAAGAATAATCTGATGACTACTCTCATTTGAGTAGTTAAGGGGAGTCATATCTGACTAGGTGATATACAAACTAAGATCTGAATGACAGGAAAGAGCCAGCCATGACATGATGAAGGGAAAACAGCCAGTGCAAAGACCCCAAGACATGTCTAGGAGCAGAAAGATCACTCCTGTGGCAGAAGTATAATGGATGTAGACGGGATTGGAAAAAAGGTGCTCAGAGGGTATGGCAATTGTCATGATACACAGAGATTCATGAGCCATATTAAAGAGTTTGGGCTTTATTGTCTTATTCGAGGTAAAAATGAGAAACTACTGAAGACTTTCAATCAGAAGGACTATAAAACTGATTTATGTTCTAGATCAGTGCCTCTCAAACTTATTGTGCTTACAAATCCCCTGAAGACTTTGTTAAAATAAAAATTTTCTGGTTCAGTACATCTGTGGTGGAGACTGAGATTCTGCATTTCTAACTAGCTCTCATGTGATGCCGATGCTGCTGGTTCAGTCAATCTTTAGAATAATGAGGTTCTAGAAGATCACTGAATGTGAGAAACATGAGAAAACATGAGAAAAAGAACTGGAGCTGGAGGTATAATCCTTCCAGCTTTCAGACTATACCACAAAGCTACAGTAATCAAAACAGCATGGCGTTGGCAGAAACAAAACAGACATATAGATCAATGAAACAGAATAGAGAGCCCAAAAATAAACCCAGGCATTCAAAGTCAATTAATTTATCACAAAGGAGGCAAGAATATAATATGGTGAAAGATTCTCTTCAATGAGTGGTGCTGGGAAAACTGGACAGCTACATGTCAAACAATGAAATTAGAATATTCTTTCACACCATAAGCAAAAATAAAATTAAAATGGATTAAAGACCTAAATGTAAGATCTGAAACCATAAAACTCCTAGAACAGATCATAGGTAGGACACTTTTCAACACATATCATAGTAATATGTTTTTGGGTCTGTCTCCTAACGCAAAAGCTTTTGCACAGCAAAGGAGACTATCAAAAAACAAAAATACAACCTACAGAATGGGAGAAGATATTTGCTGATGATATGACCTACCTTGTGGGTCAAGGTGGATTAAAATCCAAAATATATAAACAAGTCATGCATCTCAATATCAATAAAATGGCTAAAGACCTGAATAGACATTTCTCCAAAGAAGACATACAGATGGCTAATAGTCACATTAAAATGTGCTCAACATTGTTAATTATCAAAAGAAAAATGAGATCATCTCACAACTGTCTGAATTGCTATCTTCAAAAAAGTCTACAAATAGCAAATGTTGGAGAGGATGTGGAGGAAATGGAACCCATGTACACTGCTGGTAGGAATGTAAATTGATGCAGCCACTATGGAAAATAGTATGAATGTTCCTCAAAAAACTAAAAAAGGAACTACCACATGATCCAGCAATTCCACTTCTGGGTGTATCTCCAGAAAAAACAAAAACACTAATTCAAAAAGATACTTGCATCCCAATGTTCATAAACAACACTATTTCAAATAGCCAAGACAAGGATACAACTCAAGTGTCCATCAATAGATGATTGTCTTCTTAAGTCAATTATATGTATATAACATATATACTATATATATATACACACACAATGGAATATTAGTCAGCCATAAAAAAGAATGAAATTCTGCCATTTGCAGCAATGTGGATAGACCTAGAGAAAATTATGCTTAGTGAAATATGTTAGATGAAGATAAATACTGTAAATTATAACTTACATTGCAATTTTAAAAATAATACAAATGAATTTATATGCAAAAGAGAAACAGACTCACAGATATAGAAAACAAACTTGTGGTTACCAAAGTGAAGAGTGAAGTGGGAAGGGACAGATTAGGTGTATATAATTACCAAATACAAATTACTATGTATAAAGTAAAGAAGCAACAAAGATATATCGTATAACACAGGAAATTTTAGCTATTATTTTGTAATAACTTATAATGGAGTATAAGCCGGAAAAGTACTGAATCCCTATACTGTATACCTGAAACTAGTATAGTATTGTAAATCAACTATATTTAATAAAACAAATTTAATTTAAAATAAAAATTAATATAGATCTTGCCTCAGTAGTTCCCTGACACAATTTGTTTCACATCAATTACATCATTGGTCTTACATTTTATCATCCTTTGTGAGTCCTATGAATTCTGGTTTCCAATGACATCCTCAAAAGTTGTTAATGTGCTTTGTTGATGATGACCACAAGGGCAAGTCTTAGACTATTCAGGGAAATGTGAAAGATAACTTGTTTTCTTGTGATGTATATTTGACCCTTTGGAAACATAGAACAACACATCTTCCAAACAAGTTTTCTCAAAATCTTATGCTGTTATCATAACAATCCTAGGATATCTCTTTTACTGTGATGACACTCCTGCTTTCCACACACTACCACCAGCAGGTAGGATAAGCTAGAAGCTTATGGGTGGAATGAGAGAAACAGTCCCATTTGCACACGGAATTCCCATTCTTAGTCTGGCACAGCTCAAGAATGATTTAGGAGAGCACGAAGTCACCACGTTGATCTGAGGCAGGAGAAAATATCAGAAGAGCCCCTTGGCATTGTGAAACAAAAGTCCAGAAAATTCTCACATGAGACAGACATGTCCACCTTAAAGGAGTGATTGATACAAGTATGGAACCTACAGAAGGACTAGAGTTGCTATCCTGGGTATTAGCAGCAGGAGTAGCATAGATGACAGCCAAAAGGGAAAGGATGCCTGCCACAATCCTTGCTGGTCTCAGATTATAAATTGGAGGTAGGATAGAAACCAGACGTGGACAAGCAAGAACTGGTGACAGGCATCCACCCCACCATGGATGGCACTTTCAGCCAATCCCAGGCCCCATGGGGGACTTCCAAAATTTTTAGGGAATCACTGTGAATACTTGCTTCCAAAGTGTTAGTACAAAATGAGGTACTATCCTGAGGCATTGGATGAGGCAGGCCATGCTTGAGTGGTACTGTTGACACCAGTAGATAAATCAGTGTATGGCTCTTAGATCTACAATTCACTAATTATGTGAACAAATTTTATTCCCTCTCTATAAAATAAAATTCTATCTATCTCACAATGATTCTTGTGAAAATCAGAAATAAAAATGGAAATAAATTGAAATATGTTTGGTCACCAATAGCTGTGACTGTATGATTGTATTTTTTACAGTAATTTTTCCTATCCCACCCCCACCAGAGTATAGAATATGTTTCATCATGGGATACAAATATGAACATATTTTGCCAAGGGTAGATACCCAGTCCATTCTAGGCTAATATTGTAAGCTTTCTGGCATTCTCCTAACAGTTGGTTTAGAGCAAAACCCATGGGAGACTTTCTTAGGAATTTTTTTACTTCTGTGGAAATGGGGTATGAAGAATCCCTTTTTACCTGATGGCAACACTGAGAAGAGGTAAAGAACCTGGCAATATTTTCTCTCAGCTCCTTGGAGAAAAGTCAATTTTCAGTCATAGAGAAAGAAAGCAATAAGCAAATAATAAGTAAGAGAGATGAAGAGAGTCTTGCAGAATTTTATCCCTATCTCAAGGTTTAATCCTGTTTACTAGTTATGAGTCAATACAATCTTTGTTTAGCCTAATTCAAGTAAGATTTTTGCTTTTTACAAATAAAAGTCCTAATCTATAAAATAACTAGCACAATGTCTGTTCAGGTAAACTTCTAAACATTGGTAGTTATTATTCATAGTAGTACTGGTTGTCTTCAGAATACTACTGTTATTAGTAGTAAGAGTTCTGGTAGTCAAATATATTTATCTATGCCTGATTATTATTATCTTTTGGCTGCCTAATTCTTACTGTCCCTACTTCACACATGCTTTCATGTGAAAACTTCTTTGAGATCCATCATCTTATATCCAAAAACTTACATAGCTCAGTGTTCAAGAGAAGAGGAACTCAGTAAAAAATTAAAGTGTATTAGATTCAATAATTGAGAAACAGAAATGATGAACAAAGTTTTCCCAAATATTTCAGTTTTCAGCTACCTTAAATTTCCCCATTGTAATATTACAGTGAAATTGTACATGATGTCTCACACTGACAGAGACTCATGGAAGATGAATTTATATTTATCCAAATTTGAACATGTTAAGATTGAAAACTTTATCCACTTTATACAGGGCAATTAAAAATTTTATGATAACAAGGTTTGCCAGTATTTCTATATTTATTAACAAACTAGGTTATTAAGTTAAACTGAATTCTTTAAAAGTATAACTATATTAACAAACTCTAATACAACAACAAATTTTAAATAGCAATTCTGGGTTATATTTTCATCACAACTGTGAAGAAACAACTTAAAATTGTTTTATTTTTCCTCTTTCTTTGGGAAAGACTTTTGTAGGGCTTTCTGTGCAGAAAAAAAAAAAATATGGAATTTCTGTGATTCCTGTATGCTCAGGAAGATGCAGAAAAATGTCAGACTTATTTCCCTTCTTTAATACAAAACTTCTTTATCTATCAGAGAAATGTTCTTTGTCATTAAAAGCATCTATTATTTGTTTTAAATCAGCTTTTAAGTCTAAAAGTTGTTTAAACTTTTGAAATGTTACTTGTTCTTTATCAGTATTCAGGTGAATTGAATCCCCAAATTGTCAAAGGGTTTTGTAACTAATCCTGATTGTGAGAGATACAATTCATCATAACAAACTCTGAATCCATTTCATTCATTTTTTTCTTCAACTGATCAAAGAGTTACTGAGTTAAGCTATTGATACTTTCTCCTCCCCAATATCCCTGTATCATTACTTGCTTACTCAGTCTACTTGGCATGGAACAACTGGAACACAATGTATTTGAAGACTTTCAGACAATCTAACAAAATGTCTTCTAAAAATAACACTTAAAAATTTCTTTAGAGCCAAAATGTATGTTTCAGGTAACCACACATTAGTTCATGTATCATTAAGCCTTAAGGTTATTTATTAGGTGTATTATCTCTCCTGCTGCAGGCAGCTGGGACTCTGTTTACCTCTCAATTTGTTTCTTGTGATATTGTTTGTTCAAAAACTTACTCTGAAGCATAATATGGTATCACTAGCTCCTCCTTTCTTGATTGCCCCCAAAGACAAGGTCAAAAGTCCCTCTGGTGGAGGAAAAGGAAGGTGGAGAATAAACCCAAGAACTAACAATAACGATAAAAAATAACAAAAGGGAATTACAGTGATTCAGAATCATAAAATTCTGTATTATCATGAATCTTAGGTCCAGAGGTCTTTCTGAGAAACTAGATTTATTTTTAGATGGATTTGTTATAGTCAATTTTATCCACCTAAGGACAAGACACATCAATCCCCACTCCCCACCTCCCAGTTGTACTTTCTTAGAAAAGACTATAGTAGTTCCATTCTCTATAACAACCCCCAAGACCAAGCCATGGGTCATGTAGACTCCCTCTCCCTGTGTGAACTTTCCAGACATAAGTCTTTATTCCAGGAAATTCACCCAGAAACTTACATGGATGCTAAGGATTTAAGGCTTTGTCCTAATCCAAGGAAATTTTTATCATTTGTATGAAAGTTTCCTTAAAGTACAAACATTAATCAAACTGAGTGAATGGCAATTCCAGAAACATTAACAAGAACGGGGGCAGGCTATTTAGATACAGCTGAAACCTTCTTCCTCTATGACCTGGTAGATCATTATTAATCAATTTGAATGTTCTTAAAATCCCTTTAAATCTTTTAAAAATGTAGATACAGGTTTCATTGATATGGAATGGGAACTGAGATTCTGCATTTCTAATAACACCCTAGTTGCTGTAAATGCTGCTGGTCTTGAGACCACACTTGGAATAGCAAGGATCTAGCTGACATGGGTAGCAGGAAAGGATTGATGAACCCAGGGGCATAACATGAGAGCCAGCTATAGATATGTTCTCTGTGTCTTTAATGCAAAACCCCCTTTCTGCTTCCTATATGATGGGGATCTCTTTCTAGGAATGACTAATGAATATAATTCAGCAAGTGAGACAAACTTCTTACCAAGATGCCATAGAGAATATTCATTTAATTGGATGAGAAAAAAAAAAAAAAGCTATCCTTTTCCCATACTGTTTTAAAAAATAATATGACAGTGAGTTAAAAGTTTTGAACTAAATTTTTAAATAGATCTACAGAATTTAATACCCTAAAACGATGTTTTCCCCTTAAATTAGCAAAAATTGATTTTCCTACAAACCTGACCTGAATCAAAATGAGACCATTTGTTTTGTTTTCCTTTATTTTGATTAGTGTGAGTATTCACACTCCTTGTGGCAGAAATAGCTATGCATTTTGATTGTGGACTGCTACTTTAGCCATATTAGGGGCATTGCCTAATAGTTAGTTAATGCCTTTATATTTGTTTTCTAAAAATTTGAAAAATTCTTAATTCTGAAAACCAATTATACCCAAGAAATTTTTATAAGAGACTTAAGACCTGTATCAATTGTGTAGAAAAACCAGATGTCCTAAATGCTTTAAGGTCATTAAGAACCTCACAGTTAATACAATTTATACCTAAAAACTTATGTAAATATTAGAAACAAAGCAAACTTAATTGGTTTGAGTAAAGAAATTAAAAATAAAAGAAGAAGAAGAAGAAACTTAATTGGTTTCTGACCTCCTAAACTAGTTAGTTGTTTACATCATAAAATGTAAAGATGCTAAGAAAAAGACTTGGTAGTTATTTTGGTGAAAATAATATGAGTATACACTAAAGCTATTCCCAGTGAATATCAAATCACTATGCGTCCCCTGCCTGTACATTACATTTATCAGTATTTAACTACTCATTTAATAGTGTTTGATATTTGTCTCACAGTAATCAATACCTATTTAATATTTAAGAAAGGAGCAAATGAAGTTAAAAAAGCATATTACAAATGATGATTTTGCTTCTCAACTATTCATCTCTAGTGAAACTATTGGCATTTAATGTAATTTTCCATAATTCTTGTTGGCTTTTAAATTTAATCTCATGATTATGAAATTTTTCAAACTTCTTGTTCCATTTGGGACTTTACCCCACTTATTTTTATTGTTGGGGACAAGACATAGAAGGCTACTGATACTCAACAAGACAAATATTTTTGTTGATCATAGTTTGTAAAATTCTGATTAAAAGTGGTAATACTGATGATGACCATTGTCATTAATAATGACCAATAACTCTGGAATCTTGAATTTACCTAAAATGTGATTGTTCTCAGTATAAATGAGATGTTGAATATATAAGTAAAAGAGGGTTGATTTTTGCATATATTTAACGTCATTTGTATAAATTCACAAACTAACCACTCGTATATAGATACACAGAATTTTGTCAAACATTGTGTCTAGATTTTAGAGGTATAATAATGGTTATTTTAAAGTATATAAAAGATGTCAAATAAATAAAATCCCATTGAATAATTTTTAATCAATTTTTTTTATTACTGAAATTTAAACCAATAACAAAAACATTATCAAACTTTATATAACAACAAGATTTCAACCTGGTAAAATTTGATGGAATAAATGTGGTACTGAGAATTATTAGTAAAAATCTAAAGAGTAGTAATAGCCATATTTTATCTATAAATACTTCATATTATCAGATACCAAAATGATTCTCATGCATTATTTAAAATCTTGTTCCACAGACAAGATCTTAAAACTCATGTAGAACACTTTTATATGTTCGGACTTCCAAAATATTACACTTCTCTTTCTCTTTTTACTTTTATCTTTAGAGAAATGTAGGATAAGCTCTCAATGACACTGAAAGAACTCTACCAGATTTAGACCAACCACCTTCGTTGTTGACTAACCTGGTATTCACATTAATGCCTATAATGTTTAGGAGGGTGCCTCACTTATTGTTTGCCAAATGAATGACTGTAAAACACTCATCATTATTTTACTCTTAAATAAAGATGTGTTCCTTCCCAGGATACCTTATGAAGCCCTAGGTTCTGTTACATCATCTGTGCTCTCTTCCTTTTTATTCTAACTTTGTTTATTTAGACGTTTCTGGGCATAACCATTAGCCTTTCTAACTCCATTTCTTCCAATGGGAAATCAAGGTTTCAATAAAAAATAAATAAATAAATTCTCATGTTAGCCTTGTTATTGCAGAGCTCCAAATTTGGACATGCAGATTACTCCACAACCCTTTTGACGGACATGTAAAGAAAGTTTAAAGGAAATGTATGTAGAGATATGTAGGGTGTGGCCAAGATGGAAGATTAGGAAAACTGCACTCACCTTTTCCCATGGGTAAGCCAAATTTACAACCACTTACAGAGAAACTATCTATAAGAACAACCTAAACACTAACAGAAAAGATTTTCCACAGCTAAAGATAATAAAGAAAGAACCACAATGAGATGGGCAGGAGAGAAAGGTAGGAGGGATGGGTCAGGATCCACAGCCCTGGGTCAGTGACCCACAAACAGGAGGAATCTCACAATTTTAGAGGTTCTCCCCAAAGAGTGAGAGGACCAAGCCCTACATCAGTCTTCCCAGCCTGGGGGTCCTACACCAGCAGCACGAGCCCTCAGAACATCTGACTTTGAAACCAGCAGGGCTTATGTTTGATAGAGCTAGGGGGCTGTAGGAAAAATAAAATGCTCTTAAACGGTGTAAGCAAAATCTTACATTCTGAGTCCCAGCACAGAGGCAATGGTTTGAAAGAAACTTAAGACAGGTCGACCTGCTGGTCTCAGAGAGCCCTCAGGAGAAGGAGGTGAAAACTGGGACCCTCCTGGTGATTAAGTTGTTTGTGGTAGCCATTTGGGAGGGGGCTCATTTAATAGATGACACCAGAACTGGATAACACCACTTTGGAAACCTCTCACTAGCCTATTAGAGCTGGGGGTTTACCAGTCTACCAGCTAGCATCATCCCCACACCTCTCCAGGAGATGCAGCCAAGAAACAGGTCCTGACCACCAGCATGCTATGAATAGCACTGTGACTCCAGAGCCATGAAGACAGCCATGTAGGGACACAGAACTGACCACTGCCATGCCAGCAGCAGTGCTGTGGGTCCCACACCCCACCCCACTATGAGGTAACATCAGAGAGACCTGGCCCCACCCATGAATGGGCTGGCAGCAGCTTTGCTTCCTTGTTTCAGGCCATGCAGCCAGTCACATGAGAAGCACACTTGTTCTCCAGTGGGCTTACAGCCAAACACAAGGCAGAGCCTGGCAGCCAACCAGGTCAGGGGCCAGACACAATTACCAGTGTGCCCACAGTAGTCAGCCATGCCACAACAGAAAGATCCATGTAACCCACATAGGGAGCACCCATAGAAAACATAGCTTGGGCAACCAGAGGGGACCATGCTGTTGGGTCCCATAAGGTGTCTCCTATATAAGGCCACACCTCCAAGATTGGGAACATACCCAACCTACCTAATACATAGAAATAAACATAGAGAATTAGGCAAAATGAAGAGACAAAGAAATATGTTCAGAAAAAAAAGAGAATAAGACAAAACCTCAGAAAAAGGAACTAAACAAAAATAAGGACAGGCCAATAACCAGTAAAGAAATTGAATCAGTAATAAAAAAACCCAAAGAAACAAAAAAACTTCCAACAAACAAAAGTCCAAGACAAGAATGCTTCACAGGTGAATTTTACCAAACATTTGAAGAAGAGTTAACATTTATTCTTCTCCAGCTATTCCAAAAAATGAGAGGAGAGAATGCTTCCAAACTCATTCTATAAAATCAGCATCACCCTGATACCAAAACCAGATGCAGATGCCACAAAAACTGAAAGCATTTCTTCTAAGATGAGGAACAAGGCAAGGTTTCCCATTTTCACCACTTTTATTCAACATATTATCAAAAGACCTAGCCAGACCAATCAGAAAAAGAAAAGGAATAAAAGGCATTCAAATTAGAAAGAAGAAATAAAACTGTCACTCTGCAGAAGATGTTATACTATTTATAGAAAATCCTAAAGACACCATCAAAAACTATTAGAACAAATGAATTCATTAATGTTGCAGGATACAAAGTAATATACAGAAACCTGTTGTGTTTCTATACACTAATAACAAACTATCAGAAAGAGAAATTAAAGAAAATAATTCAATTTGCAATTGCATCACAAAGAATAAAATACTTAGGAATAAATCTAACCAAGGAAGTGAAAGACTTGAACTCTGAAAATTATAAGACATTGATGAAATAAAGACAACATAAACAAATAAAAAGATATACTGTGCTTATGAATTGGAAGAATTAATATTGCTAAATTATTTTTGTAAATATTGTTAAGGTAATCTATTGATTCAATACAATCCCTATCAAAACACCAGTGGCACTTTTCACATAACTACAATAAAGAATTCTAAAATTTGTATGGAAACACAAAAGCCCCCAAATGGTAAAACCAATCTTGAGAAAGAAGAACAAAGCTGGAGATATCATGGTCCTTGATTTCAAACTATATTACAAAGCTACAGTAATCAAAACAGTATGGTACTTGCATAAAAACAGGTACATAGGACTATAGAATAGAATAGAGAGCCTAGAAATAAACACACACTGATATGATCAATTAATCTATAACAAAGGAAGTAAAAATACACAATGGGGAAAAGACAGCCTCTTCAAATAGTGTTTGGAATGGGGCAGCTACATGCAAAATAACCAAACTGGACTACTTTCTCACACTGTATGCAAAAGTAAACTCAAAGTGGATTAAAAACTAAATGTAAGACCTGAGACCATAAACTACTAAAAGAAAACAAACAATATGCTCTTTAACATTAGTCTTAGCTGTATTTTTTTTTTGGATCCATCTCCTCAGGCAAGGGAAACAAAAGCAAAAAGAAACAAATGTGACTACATCAAACTAAAAAAGTTTTGGACAGTGAAGGAAACTATCAACAAAACAAATAAACAGCTTACTTAATGGAAGAAGGCATTTGCAAATGATATATCCAAATAGGGGTTAATATCAAAATAAACAAAGAACTCATACAACTTGACAACAAATAAACAAAAACCCAATTAAAAATGGGCAGAGGACTTGACATTTTAACTTCCAAAGAACACACAGAGATGGCCAACAGACACATAGAAGGATGCTCAACATCAGTAATCTTTACAGAAATGCAAATCAAAACCACAATGAGATACCACATCACACATGTCAGAATGGTTATCATAAAAAAACCACAGGTAACAAGTGTTGGTGAGGACATGGAGAAAAAGGAAATTTTTGCACTGTTGTTGAGATTTTAAGTTGGTGCATCCACTAAGGAAAATATTATGGACATTTCTCAAAAAAATAAAAAAATAGAACTGCCATATTAGCCAGCAATTTCAATTTTGAAGACAACAAAAACACTAATTTAAAAAGATATATGCATACCAACGTTCATGCCAGCATTTTTGACAATAACCAAGGTATGAAAACAATCTATGTGTCCATGGATAGATGAATGGATAAAGAAGATATGGTATATAAATATACAGCAGAATATTACTCAGCCATAAAAAAATGAACCTTGTCAATTGTGGAAATATGGATTGACCTAGAGCACTGGACAAATACAGCATTATCTGAAGATTATAACAAAGATTGCAATTGATTTAAAAGGGTAGTATAAGAAATCCAGGAGTTCAAAATGGCATAACTCCTTCCCTGATAAGGAAGAGATGGAGGGAAAAACATGACAGAGAAAATAAATTGTCATTCATCAGACACCATTGAAATTGCTAGGATAATAATTTATTACCCTGAAGTTTTATAATTAATGGGAATTAACATTTTTTCTACTTCTCTGACATATGTTTCTGAGTTACCCAATAGGACTAGTGAAAGAATGAAGAAATTCTTCCTACAAAAAAGAATTCTAGGTAATAAATTCTCAAGGGAATACATAATTAAAGTGTAAAATTGCAGAATTAGACAATCACAATTTTACAAACCTTAATTAAATACCATTAATAGATGGTGACTGTGATGTGTTATGTTAACATGGCTAAGGTCAAGAACTATGCTTACTATAATTCTATTCTTTGTATGAGCCCACATTAGATTTGAGTAAAATAATAATTTGCCCCAAATCGAGAAGACAATGTGAAGCCAAACTATAAATTTCAGAGAGTTATTGTGATTACACATGGTGACAGACAGATGCAAGATGCATGTCCAACCATGTATGACTTCATTTTCCTCCACTAGCCAGCTCATTTTCCTAAGTGCTAGCCTGGTGATCAATAGTGGCCCCAGAACTTTCCAAGATGGCAGAGGGGTAGGAAGACATGGAGTTTGTCTCTCCCAACAAATGCATCAAGAATATATCTACAAATAGAGTAATTCTCATGATGCACCTGCTGAACACTGGCAGAGGATCTCAGACACCTAAAAGGACAAGAGGGATCCCCACATAGCTGGGTAGGACAAAAGAAAGAAGAAGGGGAAAGGAAGAAGTATGGGACTTGTGTCCCTAGCAGGGAGCTGAGGGTGAGGAGAGGTTATCACATATGGGGAGACACCATCACTGTCAGGGAGATCAGCTGGGACAGAGGGGGAAGCTTCAGGGTTTTGGAGGAAAGCGCTGCAGATGGTCAGAGGCAGACAGGACAGAGTGAGACCTACACAGGTGGTCCATGCTGCAGCCCTGCACACCTCAGCCTGAGATGAATGTCCACTGGAGGGGACGGGAGTGAGGAGCTCTGCAACAGGCAGTACTCATGGAGGAAGCCCAGACCATTACAGAGGCGAAGCACCATTGTTGGGTGATGCCTGGGGGCTCAGATCCTTCCTGGCTGATGGGCTCGTGTGCTCTGGCAACTTCTGGAGCAGACTCTGGTAGGAGAAACACATACACAGAAGGGGCTGAAGCCACAGCTGAGCCCCAGGGGCTGTGGGACTGATGAGGAAGTGCTGAAATCTCTCCTTGTTGCTGTGTGAACCACGGAGTTACACCTCCGCTGACTGCTTCTTAAATTCAGCGCCTGAAAAACTCCAAAAGGACAAGAAGTGCTCCTGAAACTGGGTTAGGTTTGGCTTTAAAAAAGCAGCTGTGGGCTTTGTGGGCAAATACACATGGCGGTTGGGTCAGGCCAGAGTCTGAGCTGCCTCCATAGCTCCCACAGTGGGTCCAAGTGCATAACTACTACAGTCCTGGGACGTGAACTCAAAGGATCTGTGCCAGTGGCCAGGTGAAAACAAAGCCTGAGAGTCACCAGGGTCAATTGCTGGCATACCCACAGTTAAGGTGGGACTGAGAGCAGGGTCAGCAACAGTGTATTTTGGGAGCCCACACAACGCATGAAAGGGGACACAACAGAGCACATTCACAAGTGAACAGATCCAGAGGAGTAATACTCAGTGGATTCTCTCCCAGTGGAAGTGCTCCAATCCCACCTACCTCACACCGCAGATCAGAAACACAGCTAAGAAACAGATCTGGGAACCTCTACTCCAACAACTATGGAGAAGCCACTACCTCGAAGGGCAGTGAGAACCACAGAGCAAAGGGGAGACCCCACTCAATATCCAGGGTAGGCTTTGTTCAGCACACCAGTCAAACCCCCTGACAAGGGGATACTGGCACAAGCCTCTGGATCAACCTCACCCACCAGGGGGCAGACATCAGAAGCAAGAGGAACTAAGATCATACAGCCTGCGGAAAGGAGAACACAAACACAGAAATTTTGAAAAAATGAGAAGACAAAGAAATACTTTGCAGAAGAAGGAGAAAGATAAAAACCTACAAGAACAACTAAACGAAGATGAGATAGGCAATCTACCTGAAAAAAGAATTCAGAGTAATGACAGTAAAGATGATCCAAGGTATTGGAATAAGAATAGAGGCATGGATTGAGAAGATACAAGAAGTGTTTAACAAAGACCTAGAAGAACTAAAGAACAAACAAACAGAGATGAACAATACAATAACTGAAATGAAAAATACACTAGAAGGAATCAATAGCAGAATAACTGAGGCAGAAGAACAGATAAGTGAGCTGGAAGGCAGAGTGATGGAAATCTCTGCAATGGAACAGAATAAAGAAAAAAGAATGAAAAGAAATGTGGACAGTATCAGAGAACTCCGGGAAACATTAAACATACCATCATTAGAATTCTAGGGGCCTTGGAAGGAAAAGAAAAAGAGAAAGGGTTGGAGAAAATATTTGAAGAGATTATAGTCAAAAACATCCCTAAAAAGGAAAGGAAATAGTTACACAAGTCCAGGAAATGTAGAGAGTCCCATACAGGATAAACCCAAGGAGGAACACACCAAGATACATATTAATCAAAATAACAAAATTAAATACAAATTAAAATATTAAAAGCAACACTGGAAAACAACAAATAACATACAAGGGAATCCCCATAAAGTTATCAGCTGATTTTTGTGCAGAAACTCTGCAGGCCAGAAGGGAGTGGTATGATATATTTAAAGAGATGAAAGGGAAAAACCTACAACAAAGAATACCCAGCAAGACTCTCATTCAGAGTCTATGGAGAAATCAAAAGCTTTACAGACAAGCAAAAGCTAAGAGAATTAAGCTCACCAAACCAGTTTTACAAAAAATTCTAGAGAATCTTCTCTATGTGTGTTGGGATGGGGCGGGGCATGGAAAGCCACAACTAGAAACAAGAAAATCACAAATGGGAAAGCTCACTGGTAAAGGCAAACAAACACTAAAAGCCAGAAATCAGCCATACACAAATATGATATCAAAACCAGCAATCGTGAGGAGAGGAGAGTACAAATGCAGGAAACAGGAATTGCATTCGAAATTAAGAGACCAGCAACTTAACTTTGTATATATATAGACTGCTATATCAAAGCATCATGGGAAATGCAAACCAAAAAACTACAATAGATACACAAACAAAAAAGAAAAAGTAACCCAAACATAACACTAAAGATGCTCATCAAACCACAAGAGAAGACAACAAAAGAGAAAGGGAAGAAAAAAATACCTATAAAAACAAACCCAAAACAATTAAGAAAATGACAATAGAAACATGCATATTGATAATTACCTTAAATGTAAATGGATGAAATGCTCCAACCAAAGGAAAGAGACAGGCTGAATGGATACAAAAACAAGAACCATATATATGCGGTCTACAATAGACCCATTTCAGACCTAGGGGCACAAACAGACTGAAAGTGAGGGGATGGAAAAAGGTATTCCATGTAAACGGAAATCAAAAGAAAGCTGGAGTAGTAATTCTCATATCAGACAAAATAGACTTAAAAATAAAGACTGTAGCAAGACAAAAGGAAGGACAATACATAATTATCAAGGGATCAATGCAAGAAGTAATAACAATTGTACATGTATATGTACCCAACACAGGAGCACCTCATAAAAGGTAAATGCTAACAACCATAAAAGGGGAAATAGACAGTAACCGAATAATAGTGGGGGAATTTAACACCCCACTTACACCAATGGACAGATCATCCAGACAGAAAATTAACAAGGAAACACAAGCCTTAAAAGACACATTAGGCCAGAGATACTTAATTGATTTTCATAGGACATTCCATCCAAAAGCAGAATACACATGCTTCTCAAGTGCACAGGGAACATTCTCCAGGGTAGATCACATCTTGGGTCACAAATCAAGCCTCAGTAAATTTAAGAAAATTGAAAATAATATCAAGCATCTTTTCTGACCACAACTCTATGATTAGAAATCAATTACAGGAAAAAAAAAAAACTGTAAAAAATACAAACACTTGGAGGTTAAACAATATGTTACTAAATAACCAATGGATCACTGAGGAAATCAAAGAGGAAATCAAAAAATACATAGAAACAAATGACAACAAAAACATGATGACGCACAACCTATAGGGAGCAGCAAAAGCAGTTCTAAGAGGGAAGTTTATAGCAATACAATCTTACCTCAAGAAACAAGAAAAATCTCAAATAAACAAACTAACCTTACACTTAAAGCAACTAGAGAAAGAAGAACAAACAAAACCCAAAGTTAGTAGAAGGAAAGAAATCATAAAGATCAGAGGAGAAATAAATGAAATAGAGATTTACAATACAATAGAAAAAATCAATGAAACTAAAAGCTAGTTTGAGAAGATAAATGTAATAGATAAAATTTTAGCCAGACTCATCAAGAAAAAAGGGAGAGGACTCAAATCAATTAAATTAGAAATGAAAAAGGAGAAGTTATAATAGACACCACAAAATACAAAGGACCATAAGAGACTACTACAAGCAACTACATGCCAATAAAATGGACAACCTAGAAGAAGTGGACAAGTTTTTAGAAATGTACAACATGCCAAGACT
This sequence comes from Balaenoptera musculus, assembly GCF_009873245.2. Taxonomy (NCBI): domain Eukaryota; kingdom Metazoa; phylum Chordata; class Mammalia; order Artiodactyla; family Balaenopteridae; genus Balaenoptera; species Balaenoptera musculus. The sequence goes on from NC_045804.1 coordinate 28,658,175, forward strand.
AAACCAGGAAGAAATAGAAAATATGAACAGACCAATCACAAGTAATGAAATTGAAGCTGTGATTAAAAATCTTCTAACAAACAAAAGTCCAGGACCAGATGGCTTCACAGGTGAATTCTATCAAACATTTAGAGAAGAGTTAACCCCTACCATTCTAAAATTCTTCTAAAAATTGCAGAGAAAGGAACATTCCCAAGCTCATTCTACGAGGTCACCATCACCCTGATACACAAACCAGATGAAGATATCACACATAAAAGAAAATTACAGGCCAATATCACTTATAAACATAGATGCAAAAATCCTCAACAAAATACTAGCAAACTGAATCCAACAACACATTAAAAGTTTCATACACCATGATCAAGTGGGATTTATCCCAGGGATGTAAGGATTCTTTAAATATATGCAAATCAACCAATGTGATACACCATATTAACAAATTGAAGAATAAAAACCATATGATCATCTCAATAGATGCAGACAAAGTTTTTCACAAAATTCAACACCGATACATGATAAAAACTCTTCAGAAAGTCAGCCTAGAGGGAACCTACTTCAACATAATAAAGGACAGACATCATTATCGATGGTGAAAAACTGAAAACATTTCCCCTAAGGTCAGGAAGAAGACAAAGATGTCCACTCTCACCACTATTATTCAACACAGTTCTGGAAGTCCTAGCCATGACAATCAAAGAAGAAAGAAATGAAAGAAATTCAAGCTGGAAAAGAAGAAGTAAAATTGTCACTGATGGCAGATGACATGATACTATACATAGAAAATCTTAAAGATGCTACCAGAAAACTACTAGAGCTCAGTAATGAATTTGGTAAAGTAGCAGGATACAAAATTAATGCACAGAAACTTCTTGCATTCCTAAACACTAACAATGAAAGATCAGAAAGAGAAATCAAGGGAACAATCCCATTTTCCATGGCCTCAAAAAGAATAAAATACCTAGAAATAAACCTACTTAAAACAGGCAAAAGACCTGTACTCAGAAAACTATAAGATACTGATGAAAGAAATAAAGGATGACACAGTTTGACAGATATACCATGTTCTTGGATAGGAAGAATCAATATTATGAAAAAGACTATACTACCCAAAGCAATCTACAGATTCAATGCAATCCCTATCAAACTACCAATGGCATTTTTTACAGAAGTAGAACAGAAATATTGCAGTGTGTATTGAAACACAAAAGACCATGAATAGCCAAAGCAATCTTGAGAAAGAAACACGGAGCTGGAAGAATCAGGCTCCCTGATGTCAGACTATGCTACAAAGTTACAATAATCAAGACAGTATGGTACTGGCACAAAAACAGAAATCTAGATCAATGGAACAGGATAGAAACTCCAGAGATAAACTCACACACCTGTGGTCAACTTATCTATGACAAAGGAGGCAAGAATATACAATAGAGAAATGACAGCCTCTTCAGTAATTGGTGCTGGGAAAACTAGAGAGCTACATGTAAAAGAATGAAATTAGAACACTCCCTAACACCATATACAAAAATAAACTCAAAATCGATTAAAGACCTAAATGTAAAGCTGGATACTCTAAAACTCTTAGAGTAAAACATAGGCAGAACACTCTTTGACATAAATCACAGCAAGATCTTTTTTGTTCCACCTCCTAGAGTAATTAAAATAAAAACCAAATAAACAAATGGGACCTAATTAAACTTAAAACCTTTTGTACAGCAAAGGAAACCATAAACAAAACAAAGAGAGAATCCTCAGAATGGGAGAAAATATTTGCAAATGAAGCAACCAGCAAGGGATTAATCTCCAAAACATACAAACAGCTCATGTGCATCAATATCAAAGAAACCAAACAACCCAATCAAAAATGGGTGGAAGATCTAAATAGACATTTCTCCAAAGAAGATATACAGATTGTCAACAAACACATAAAAGGATGCTCAACATCACTAATCATTAGAGAAATGCAAATCAAAACTACAATGAGGTATCACCTCACACTGGTCAGAATTGCCGTCATCAAACTATCTACAAACAATAAATGCTGAAGATGGTGTGGAGAAAAGGGAACCTTCTATCCCTGTTGGTGGGAATTTAATTGGTACAGCCACTATGAAGAACAGTATGGAGGTTCCTTAAAAAACTAAAAAAAGAGATACCATATGATCCAGCAATGCCTCTCCTGGGCATATATCTGGAGAAAACCATAATTTGAAAGATACATGCACCCCAATATTCATTGCAGCACTAATTACAATAGCCAGGGCATGGAAACCACTGAAATGTCCATCAATAGAGGAATGGACAAAGAAGATATTGTACATATATATAATGGAATATTACCGAGTCATAAAAAAAATGAAATAATGCCATTTACAGCAACATGGTTAGGCCTAGATATTGTCATACTGAATGAAGTAAGTCAGAGAGAGAAAGACAAATATCACATGAAATCGCTTATGTGTGGAATCTTAAAAAATGATACAAATGAACTTATTTACAAAACAGAAATATAGTCACAGATGTAGAAAACAAACTTATGGTTATCAAGTGGGAAAGGGCAGGGGATAAATTGGGTGATTGGGATTGACATGTACACATACCATATATAAAGTAAATAACTAATAAGAACCTACTGTATAGCATAGGGAACTCTATTCAATACTCTAAAGACCTATATGGGAAAATAATATAAAAATAGTGGATATATGTATATGTATAACTGATTCACTTTGCTATACACCTGAAACTAATGCAACATGTAAATCAAATATATTCCAACAAAAATTAATTTAAAAAACAAACAGTGTCCCCAGGCTCACCAAAATTTTGGGGCTGCAGATCACAGATGTGAATGCTACAGAGAGGCATCATTTCCCAGAGATTCCATCTACTTCTCCTACTTTTCCTTCTCCCTTTTTATTCAACTTCCATGGCTGTCTGCATATGCCTTCTCTGATATCCTTGGTACAGAATTTCAGACAGATTGTTTACTGATTGTTTCTTTCATCCTGACACCTCCGTTCCAGAATTTTATCTCTCCACTTCCTCCCTCATTTGCGTCTGTCAAATTCCTATAATAAACCTGTAGTATTACGATGGAAAGAATGGCTCAGGTTTTCTTTTTTTCTTTTTTTTACTAAATTTTCATTGATTCAGTTAATAAAATCAATAAATATATAGGTGATTGGGCGACTTACAACGAAAGGAGCAGGGAGTTAGAACCTGAACATTTTGATCACTTTTACATCAAGAAAATTGTGACAATAAAAAATTATAAATTTTCTGATTTGATGTAGTATGAGTGGACAGACTACTTATTGAGGCCAGAGGAAAATAATGAATCTAGTCTTACCAAGTCTTTAGATTTAACTTCATGCGTTCAGGAGATATAGAGGATAGTAAAGCAAGGAGCAGGTGTGTTTGCTACCATAAGGAAGAAATCAGGCAATTCTAGAATGTAGAACATTTTTCAAGATAACTGCTGAATTGTTTTCAGCAAGTCAATATCATAAACAAAACAGGGAAAGGAAGAAAGTTCTAGTCTAGATTAAAAGGGACCTAAAGATAATTAGGATACATAACGACAAAAATAATGAGCAGAACATCGTTGGATTCTGATTCAAACAAATTGATTATAAAAAGACATTTTTAGGTAGTTGGGGGAGATTTAAAAATAAATTTATTAGATGATTTTAAGAAACTGTTATTAATCATGTTATATAAATAGTGCTATTGTGGTCATGTAAGAAAATTCTAAAGTCATTTTATATATATATATAATGAAATATTTAAGAATGAAATGATATGACATTTATGATTTCCTTTAAAATGCAGAAACAAATATGGGTGGTGTAGGGCAGAAACAATTATGATACATGTAGATGGTGTTGAAGCTGGATGAAGGATTCACAGTGATTTGTTTTGATTTTTTATTTTTCTAATTTTTGTAATTTTTCTAATAAAAATTGAAAAAGTGAAAGAGCATCCTAACAGGTATTGAGTTGCCTATCATTAAAAATTTTAAAGCATTTCCTGGATATTCCATTCTACACATTTTAAATATAGTATCTTGTTATGATGAAGAGCTTGAACTTTGGAATTAGACAATCTGAATTTAAATTACAGCCCATCCCTTCAACTCCCCTCTCTACTGCAATGCACCTCTTGCTAGCTGTATGATCCTAAATAAATCATTTACCTTACTAAGTCTCAGATGGATCAATTGTTAAATTCCTTATATCAAAGAAATATTTATAAAAGGTATTATGAATTTAAGAGCTTAAGCAGAGAGCCTGACTCATAATAAGTAGTCATTAACTATTATTCATACTAAACTAATAACATTTTATTAGTAGTATTATTACTATATTACATGAAAAATTGAAAAAAATATACCTTTAAAATATGCTCTGGAATGTGCCAAACTGCCTGTAAAAAGGTTGGAGTGACTGAATCATGAGATGGCAAGACTTTTCCAAACACAAATACATTGCAACCCTTCCTTGCTGCTCCCCCATCTTTTTATAACCCTCCCACCCACCTTCTGAGTCTTTACATTTGGGTGTTCAAATTTTTTGCTCCTTCAGTGTCTGGTGTACAAAATGACTTCCTGCACCATAGCTCAGACTGGCTCAGTACAACCTTATGTTAATTTGACTCTTCTGCCTTTGCTTCAGGACTTTTTCCCATCAACCACCACACATTTCATTCAGGATTTCATGTAGCTCTTGCCACAACCCAATTCTAGATTGCAGTCCTGGAATAAGTAAGTTCTGGAAAAAATGGGTGGTTGAAATGGATAAGTTTTTAAGTCCTTTCCAACGAAATGTATAATTTTGTTATATCCTCTAATCTACCCTTCAGAGAATACCATTACATCAAAATGCTTTAGAGCAGACTAATCAAAATATATTATTTTATATTTTTAATTTTCTAGAAATTACTTTTTAGTTTATAGAAAGTTTTAATTTTAATTAATCTAGCAAATTTTAACTTTATAAAAGCATTAATTTAAAATATTAAAAAAGCAGATAAAATAATTTTAATAAGATATTTTAATAATATATTTTATTTATTTAACCCAATGTGTTTACAATATATCAAATGATTAATATAAAATGAGATATTTTCTTTTTCTTTTCCATGGGGTTTTTCTTTTTTTTACCAAAAATTAAAGTTTATTACTCCAAGTCAGTATGCCTTTATCAGTGACTCAAAACAGTAATCAAGGAACACGTAAAAATGGATTCCTTGATATCATTCTAAATATTTAGCATTTTACCATCAATTTACAAAAAAAAAACAGAAAATATTTTAAGTTTTCACCTAGTTGATACATTTACACTTTGTGAAATAAAATAAAGTGAAATGTAACTAACATTATTTGTATTTATTTAATAAAGGCATCACATTAAGAATAGTATTGAATTACTGTTTTTGTGTTTCCATTTGTTAAACTAATATTAAATATTATTATAATATTTCAAAGGTAAGCCTCTTCTCCTATGCTTTCTTCTTTCCCCATACTGAAACTCAAATTGCTTCAGGAACATGAACTAGTTTGAAAAATAATATTTTGCTGACACAAATGACAATAATTCAAACATAGATTAAAAAGAAATTTGTTTGAAAAGTAATAATTTAGTGTTTACTGAACCTCTAATTTTCAGAAGGAATTTACATATATATATAAATATATATATATATATATATATATATATACACATAATTGAAGTATAGTTGATTTACAATGTTGTGTTAGTTTCAGTGGTACAGCAAAGTGATTCAATTATACATATACAATTATACATATACTTTTTCAGATTTTTTCCCATTATAGGTTATTGAGTAGAGTTCCCTGTGTTATACAGTAGGTCCTTGTTGCTTACCTATTTTATATTTAGTAGTATGTATATGTTAATCCCAAACTCCTAATTTATCACTCCCCACACCCCATCAACATCCTCTTTCATAACCATAAGTTTATTTTCTATGTCTGTAAGTCATTTCTGTTTTGTAAATATGTAAATGCATTTGTATCTTTTCTTTTAGCTTCCACATATAATCAATATCATATGATATTTGTGTTTCTCTATCTGACTAACTTCACTTAGTATGATAATCTCTAGGTTTACCCATGTTGCTGCAAATAGCATTATTTCATTAGTTTTAATGGCCGAGTAATACTCCATTGTGTGTGTGGGGGTGTGTGTGTGTATATCTTCTTTTCTCAATTTCTAATTTAAATTTTGCTTTATATGAGAGTATATTTGATTTACAATGTTGTGTTAGTGTCAGGTGTACAGCAAAGAGATTCAGGTGTACATATACATATACATATATCCATTAATTTTCAGATTCTTTTCCCATATAGGTTATTACAGAATATTGAGTAGAGTGCTCTGTGATATACAGTAGGTTCTTTTTGATTATCTATTTTATATATAGTACTGTGTATATGCTAATCCCATACTTCTAATTTATCCCTTCCCCCACCTTTCCCCTTTGGTAACCGCAAGTTTGTTTTCAAAATCTGTGTCTGTTTCTGTTTTGTAAATAAGTTCATTTCTATTTTTTTTTCAGATTTCACATACAAGTGATATCATATAATATTTGTCTTTGTCTGATTTGCTTCACTTAGTAGGATAATCTCTAGGTCTATCCATGTGACTGCATATGGCATTATTTCATTCTTTATTGTGGCTGAGTAATATTCCATTGTGTGTGTGTGTGTGTTTGTGTGTGTGCACGTGTGTGTATGTATGCATATATATATACCACATCTTCATGCATTCATCTGTAGATGAACATTTCAGTTGCTTCCATGTCTTGGCTCTTGTAAATTGTGCTGCAATGAACACCAGGGTGCATGCATCTTCTCAAATTATGGTTTTCTCCAGATATAAGCACAGGAGTGGGTTTGCATGATCATATGGTAGCTCTATTTTTAGTTTTGCAAGGAACTTCTGTCCTGTTCTCCTTAATGGTTGTGCCAATTCCATTCCCACCAACAATGTAGGAAGCCTCCCTTTTCTCCACACCTTCTCCAGGATTTACTGTTTGTAGACTTTTTGATGATGGTCATTCTGACCTGTGTGAGGTGATACCTCATTCTACTTCTGATTTACATTTCTCTAATAATTAGTGATGTTGAGCATCTTTTCATGTGCTTTTGCCATCTGTATGTCTTCCTTGGAGAAATGTCTATTTAGATTTTCTGCTCATTTTTTGATTGGCTTGTTTGTTTGTTTTTGATATTGAGCTGCGTGAGCTGTTTGAATGTTTTGGAGATTGATCCCTTGTTTGTTGCTTCATTTGCAAGTCTTTTCTCCCATTCTGTGGGTCGTTTTTTTTTTGTTTTGTTTCTGGTTTCCTTTGCTGTGCAAAAGATTTCAAGTTTAATTAGGTCCCATTTGTTTATTTTTGTTTTCATTTTCATTACTCTAGGATGTGGATCCAAAAAGTTCTTGCTGCAATTTATGTCAAAGAGTGTTCTGCCTGTGTTTTCCTCTAAGGATTTTATAGTATCTGGTCTTATATTTAGGTGTTTAAAAATTTAGAGTTTATTTTTGTGTATGGTGTTACAAAATATTCTAGTTTCATTCTTTTACATGTAGCTGTCCAGTTTACCCAGCACCACTTATTGAAGAGACTGTCTCTTCTCCATGGTATATTCCTGGCTCTTTTTTATTCAAACATCTTCACTGCAGTATAATTGCTTTACAATGGTGTGCTAGTTTCTACTTTATAACAAACGGAATCAGCTATACATAAACGTATATCACCATATCTCCTCCCTCTTGCATCTCCCTCCCACCCTCCTTATCCCACCCCCCTAGGTGGTCACAAAGCACCGACCTGATCTCCCTGTGCTGTGTGGTTGTTTCTCACTAGCTATCTATTTTACATTTGGCAGTGTATATATAAACATGCCACTCTCTCACTTCGTCCCAGCTTACCCTACCCACTCCCCATGTCCTCAAGTAGATTCTCTACGTCTGTGTCTTTATTCCAGTCCTGCTCATAGGTTCTTCAGAACTTTTTTTTTTTTTTTTAGATTCCATATATATGTGTTAGCATACAGTATTTGTTTTTCTCTTTCTGACTTAATTCACTCTTCATGACAGACTCTAGGTCCATCCACCACACTACAAATAATTCAATTTTGTTTCTTTTTATGGCTGAGTAATATTCCACTATATATATGTGCCACATCTTCTTTATCCAGTCGTCTGTCAATGGACACTTAAGTTGCTTCCATGTCCTGGCTATTGTAAGTAGAGCTGCAATGAACATTGGGGTACATGACTCTTTTTGAATTATGATTTTCTCAGGGTATATGCCCAGTAGTGGGATTTCTGGGTCCTATGGTAGTTCTATTTTTAGTTTTGTAAGGAATCTCCATACTGTTCTCCATAGTGACTGTATCAAGTTACATTCCCACCAACAGTGCAGGAGGGTTCCCTTTTCTCCACACCTTAACCAGCATTTATTGTTTCTAGATTTTTTGATGATGGTCATTCAGAACAGTGTGAGGTGATACCTCATTGTAGTTTTGATTTACATTTCTCTAATGATTAGTGATGTTGAGCATCCTTTCATGTGTTTCTTGACAATCTGTATATCTTCTTTGGAGAAATGTCTGTTTAGGTGTTCTGCCCATTTTTGGATTGGGTTGTTTGGTTTTTTGTTATTGAGCTGCATGAGCTGCTTGTAAATTTTGGAGATTAATCCTTTGTCAGTTGCTTCATTTGCAAATATTTTCTCCAATTCTGAGGGTTGTCTTTTCATCTTGTTTATGGTTTCCTTTGCTGTGCAAAAGTTTTAAGTTTCATTAGGTCCCATTTGTTTATTTGTTTTTATTTCCATTTGTCTAGGAGGTGGGTCAAAAAGGATCTTGCTGTGATTTATGTCATAGAGTGTTCTGCTCTAAGAGTTTTCCTCTAAGAGTTTTATAGTGTCTGACCTTACATTTAAGTCTTTAATCCATTCTGAGTTTATTTTGGTGTATGATATTAGGGAATTTCATTCTTTTACATGTAGTTTTCGTAGCACCAGTTCTTCAAGAAGCTATATTTTCTCCATTGTATATTCTTGCCTCCTTTATCAAAAATAAGGTGACCATATGTGCATGGGTTTATCTCTGGGTTTTCTATCCTGTTCCATTGATCTATATTTCTGTTTTTGTGCCAGTACCATGCTGTCTTCATTACTGTAGCTTTGTAGTATAGTCTGAAGTCCATGAGCCTGATTCCTCCAGCTCTGTGTTTTTTCTCAAGATTGCTTTGGCTATATGGGATCATTTGTGTTTCCATACAAATTGTGAAGATTTTTGTTCTAGTTCTGTGAAAAATTCCATTGGTAGTTTGATAGGGATTGCATTAAATCTGTAGATTGCTTTGGGTAGTATAGTCATTTTCACAATGTTAATTCTTCCACTTCAAGAACATGGAATATCTCTCCATCTGTTTGTATCATCTTTAATTTCTTTCATCAGTGTCTTATCGTTTTCTGCATACAGACCTTTTTTCTCCTTAGGTAGGTTTATTCCTAGGTATTTTATTCTTTTTGTAGCATGGTAAATGAGAGTATTTCATTAATTTCTCTTTCAGATTTTTCATCATTACTGTATAGGAATGCAAGAGATTTCTGTGCCTTAATTTTGTATCCTGCTACTTTACCAAATTCATTGATTAGCTCTAACAGTTTTCTGGTAGCATCTTTTGGATTCTCTATGTATAGTATCATGTCATGTGCAAACAGTGACAGTTTTACTTCTTCTTTTCCGATTTGGATTCCTTTTATTTCTTTTTCTTCTCTGACTGCTGTGGCTAAAACTTCCAAAACTATCTTGAATAATAGTTGTGAGAGTGGACAATCTTGTCTTTTCCTGATCTTAGAGGAAATGGTTTCAGTTTTTCACCAGTGAGAACGATGTGGGCTGTGGGTTTGTCATATACAGCTTTTATTATGTTGAGGTAAGTTCCCTCTATGCCTACTTCCTGGAGGGTTTTTATCATAAATGTGTGTTGAATTTTGTCAAAAGCTTTTTCTGCATCTACTGAGATGATCATATGATTTTTCTCCTTCAATTTGTTACTATGGTTTATCACAGTGATTGATTTGCATATAGTGAAGAATCCTTGCATTCCTAGGATAAACCCCACTTGATTACAGTGTATGATCCATTTAATTTGCAGCTGGATCCTGTTAGCTAATATTTTGATGAGGATTTTTGCATCTATGTCCACCAGTGATATTGGCCTGTAGTTTTCTTTCTTTGTGATATCATTGTCTGGGTTTGGTATCAGGGTGATGGTGGCCACATAAAATGAGTTTGGGAGTGTTCCTCCCTCTGCTGTATTTTGGAAGAGTGTGAGAAGGATAGGTGCTACCTCTCTCTAAATATTTGATAGAATTCACCTGTGAAGCCATCTGGTCATGGGCTTTTGTTTGTTGGAAGATTTTCAATCACAGGCTCAATTTCAGTGTTTGTGATTGGACTGTTTATATTTTCTATTTCTTCCTGGTTCAGTCTCGGAAGGTTATGCTTTTCTAAGAATTTGTCTGTTTCTTCCAGGTTTTCCATTTTATTGGCATATAGTTGCTTGTAATAATCTCTCATGATCCTTTCTATTTCTGCAGTATCAGTTGTTGCTTCTCATTTTTCATTTCCAATTCTATTGATTTGAGTCTTCTTTTTTTTCTTGATGAGTCTGCTAATGGTTTATTATTTTTGTTTATCTTCTCAAAGAACCAGCTCTTAGTTTCATTGATCTTTGCTACTGTTTCCTTCATTTCTTTTTTCACTTATTTCTGATCTGATCTTTAGGATTTCTTTCCTTCTGCTAAAATTGGGGTTTCTTTGTTCTTCCTTCTCTAATTGCTATATGTGCAAGGTAAGGTGTTTATTTGAGATGTTTCTTGTTTACTGAGGTAGGATTGTACTGCTATAAAATTGTCTTTTAGAACAGCTTTTTCTGCATCCTGTAGGTTTTGTGCCATCGTGTTTTCATTGTCATTTGTTTCTAGTCATGGTTTGATTTCTTCTTTGATTTCTTCACTGATCTCTTAGTTATTTAGTAGCGTAATGTTTAGCCTCCATGTGTTTGTGCATTTTTTACCGATTTTTTCCTGTAATTGATACCTAGTCTTATAACATTGTGGTTGGAAAAGATACTTGTTACAATTTCAGTTTTCTTAAATATACCAAGACTTGCTTTGTGATGCAAGAAATGATCTCTCTTGGAGATTGTTTCATTGGCACTTGAGAAGAAAGTGTATTCTGTTGTTTTTGGATGGACTGTCCTATAAATATCAATTAAGCCCATCTTATTTAGTGTACCATTTAAAGCTTATGTTTCCTTATTTATTTTCATTTTGGATGACCTGTCCATTGGTGAAAGTGGGGTGTTAAAGTCCCCTACTATGACTGTGTTACTGTCGATTTTCCCTTTTATGACTGTTAGCATTTGCCTTACGTATTGAGGTGCTCCTTTGTTGGGTGCATAAATATTTACAATTGTTATATCTTCTTCTTGGATTGGTCCCTTGATCATTATGTAGTGTCCTTCCTTGTCTCTTGTAATAGTCTTTATTTTAAAGTCTATTTTGTCTGATATGATAATTGCTACTCCAGCTTCCTTCTGATTTCCATTTGCATGGAATATCTTTTTCCATCCTCTCACTTTCATTCTGTATATGTCCCTAGGTCTGAATTGGGTCTCTTGTAGACAGCATATATATGGGTCTTGTTTTTGTATCCATTCAGCCAGTCTATGTCTTTTGGTTGGAGCATTTAATCCATTTACATTTAAGGTAGTTATCAATATGTGTGTTCCTATTACCAATTTCTTAATTGTTTTGCATTTGTTGCTGTAGGCCTTTTCCTTCTCTTGTGTTTCCTGATTAGGGAAGTTCCTTTAGTTTTTGTTGTAAAGCTGTTTTGGTGGTGCTGAATTCTCTTAGTTTTTGCTTGTCTGTGAAGGTTTTATTTTCTGTGTCGAATCTGAATGAGATCCTTGCTGTGTAGAGTAATCCTGGTTGTAGGTTTTTCCCTTTCATCACTTTAAATATGTCCTGCCACTTCCTTTTGGCTTGCAGCGTTTCTGCTGGAAGATCAACTGTTAGCCTTATGGGGATTCCCTTGTATGTGATTTGTTGCTTTTCTCTTGCTGTTTTTAATAGTTTTTCTTTGTATTTATTTTTTGATAGTTTGATTAATATGTGCCTTGGTGTGTTTCTCCTTGGATTTATCCTGTATGGGACTCTGTGCTTCCTGTACTTGATTGACTATTTCCTTTCCCATATTAGGGAACTTTTCAACTATAATCTCCTCAAATATTTTCTCAATCCCTTTCTTTTTCTCTTGTTTTTGTGGGACCCCTATAATTCGAATATTGGTGTGTTTAATGTTGTCCCAGAGGTCTCTGAGACTGTCCTCAATTCTTTTCATTCCTCATTATTTATTCTGCTCTGTGGTAGTTATTTCCACTATTTTATCTTCCAGGTCACTTATCCGTTCTTCTGCCTCAGTTAGTCTGCATTTGATTCCTTCTAGAGACTTTTTAATTTCTTTTATTGTGTTGTTCATGACTGTTTCCTCTTTAGTTTTTCTAGGTCCTTGTTAAACGTTTCTTTTATTTTCTCCATTCGATTTCCAAGATTTTAGATCATCTTTACTATCCTTACTCTGAATTATTTTTCAAGTAGACTGCCTGTTTTCTCTTCATTTGTTTGGTCTGGTGGGTTTTTACCTTGCTCCTTCATCTGCTGTGTGTTTCTCTGTCTTTTCATTTTGCTTAACTTAATGTGTTTGGGGTCTTCTTTTTGCAGGCTGCCTGTTTGTAGTTCCCATTGTTTTTGATGTCTGCCCCCAGTGGCTAAGGTTGGTTCAGTGGGTTGTGTAGACTTCCTGGTGGAGGGGACTGGTGCCTGTGTTCTGGCGGATGAAACTGGATCTTGTCTTTTTGGTGGGCAGGACCATATCTAGTGGTGTGTTTTGGGGTGTCTGTGAACTTATTATGGTTTTAGGCAGCCTCTCTGCTAATGGGAATGGTTGTGTTCCTGTCTTGCTAGTTGTTTGGCAAACGCTATCCAGCACTGTAGCTTATTGGTCGTTGAGTGGAGCTGGAGCTGGAGATCTCTTGGAGACCTTTTTCCATCTGATATTACGTGGAGTCAGGAGGTCTCTGGTGGACCAATGTCCTGAACTTGGCTCTCCCAACTCAGAGGCACAGGCCTGACACCCAGCCAGATCCCCGAGACACTGTCAGCACACGGCTTGAATTCACACAGAGTTCCGTGCTTGGCTGAATTAGGGGAGTGTGCTAGTA